>NC_056726.1:1767155076-1767437576 GCF_019279795.1 Protopterus annectens | reverse complement strand
AGATCTAGTACGCTGCACCTGGAGACAGCCTAAAAAAATAAGCACTGCAGTACCTACCTATCTAGGTACCTATAGATTTGCAGAAAGGAAAAACAGTCTGTCTTAAGAAGAGAGGCTGACAAGACCAACCAATCCACGAAGGCAACCATCTTTCTCATCAGGAGGGGGAAGGTGGGAGGGAATGTAAGAACAAAAAGGCGAGATGAAGAACTCACATGGAACGTTATGGTAAGGACATAACTTCTTTATGTGAAGTTGTTCTATCTCGCCGTTTTGTTCTTACACGTGGGTAGCGTCCCAAGCACCCTAATCCTGGGTGGCTCAAGGGAGAACATTCCTGAGCACAGTGGAACCAAAGGAAGCCCTGTCCCTGGAGGCCCTGTCCACTTTGTAATGAGTGATAAACGTGTGAGGTTTGGACCAAGTAGCAGCTGCACAGATGATATCCAAGGGTAAACGAGCTGCATGAGCTAATGACATAGAAACAGCCCGGGTAGAATGGGCTTTGACATTAGTTGGTAATGGCTGGTTAGTAGAGGAATAAATGAATTTAATGCAGTCAGAAAGCCACTTAGATAATGTAATTTTTGATACCGCAGAACCTTTCTTGTTCTCTGCGTAAGAAACAAAGAGTTAATCAGATTGTCTGAAGTCTTTCGTTCTGTCCAAGTAGAATCTCAATTGTCTGTGAACATCAAGCTTGTGTAACATATATTCCAGTCTGTTGGTATGGTGTCTAAAAAAGGTTGGGAGCTCAATGGACTGATTTAAGTTAGTTTCTGAACAGACCTTAGGAAGAAAGGTAGGATTTGTCCTGAGGGACACCCTATCAGGGTGGAAGATCAAATATGGGGGCTTGGAAGATAAAGCTTGGAGTTCAGAGACCCTACGCCGATGTAATGGCTACCAGAAATATTGTTTTCCAAGACAGAAACTTCAAATCACAAGATGACGTGGGTTTGAAGGGGGCAAGCATCAACTGGGATAAAACAAGATTCAAATTCCAGGGAGAGACAGGGTGTCTAATAGGTGGTCTGAGATGGTGGGTCCCTTTCAAAAAGGCCTTATATAGTCTGTGGGACATGATGATAGACCCGTTAAACCCTACATGAAAGTTGGAAATGGCAGCCAATTGAACTCTTATGGTGGCAGCTGCTGCGCCATCATAGAACAAGGAAGACAAGAACTCTAATATGGTATGAATAGGCGCAACATATGGGTCAACGTCGTGGTGAGAAGCCCAGTGAACAAATTGTTTCCATTTGCTATTATATAGCTTCCTGGTGGACAGTTTATGAGAGGAAACTATAATATGTTGGACCGCGGGAGACAAATCTTGAGACCTGGCTAATACGGGAATTGGAGCAGCCAAGCTGTCAGTTTTAGGGAGATGAGGGAGGGATGAAGAACTCCCGACGAATGAGTCAGAAGGTCTGGCACTGGGTCCAGAATCCATGGTTCTTCCACTCGATACTTCTGTAGGAAGGAGAACCAAATCTGACGAGGCCAAGACGGGGCTATCAGAATAACAGTCCTTCCCAGACTTTTGGCTTTCTGTATGAATTTGGGAATTAGGGGAATTGGCGGGAAGGCATACAGGAGGCCCGGGAGCCAATCATGTACAAGCGCGTCCCTTGGGTTGCTCCCCGGTGGGGGATAAAGGGCAAAGTAGCTGCTGCATTTGGCATTCATCGGAGATGCAAACAGATCGCAGCAAGGCTGGCTCCATCTGTGGAAAATCTTGTCCGCCACCTGTTGTTTGAGGGACCACTCATGAGGCAACAGGATGGCCCTGCTCAGTTTGTCCGCTATCATGTTGGACGACCCCGGGATGTGCGTTGCTATCAGAAAGCACCTGGTGGATACAGCCCACTGCCAAATTCTTAGGGCCTCTCGGCATAAGGGATACGATCTGGTTCCCCCTTGCTTGTTGATGCACCAGACTACTGACATGTTGTCCGTCTGAATTGCAATTGTCCCTGGAGAAAGACAGTCGTGAAAGTGTTGCAATGCCAGGAACAGCACTCTCAGCTCCAGGACATTTATATGCAAATGTGATTCAATGCTTGACCAAGTACCTTGGACAGTCTTTCCCTGAAATAGCCCCTCCCCACCCTATCAGGGAAGCATCCGTGGTCACTGTGGCTGTGGGTTGGGGAAGAACAAGGGGACGTCCGACTACTATCTGGTCGCTGTTCAGCCACCAATTGAGATCTTTCTTGCAAAGATTTGTTAACAGAATCTCGTGCGACATGGGCAGTTGTTGGTAAGACCATTGTGTGAAGAGTAACCACTGGAGTATCCGCATATGCATGCGTCCCAACGGGACTGCTATTAGCGTGGCTGCCATTGTGCCTAATAGCTTCAGTATCTGGGACGCAGGAGCTTTGTTCTGGGTCAACAGACTGGACAATTGACTTCTTAGAGATAAGATTCTTATTTGAGGCAACCTGATCCTTGAATTGACAGTGTCTAGCTCTGCTCCTATAAAGGTAATATGCTGCGAGGGCGATAACGCAGATGTTTCAAAGTTTAAGGTTATGTCCAACTGGGAACACAGGTTGATAGTGTAGTCTCTTGCCTGTATTAGTTGATGCCTGGAGGTGGCGGTGAGGAGCCAGTCGTCCAGATATGGAAACACCCGGAATCCTAAGCGTCTCAGGTGAGCCGTGACTACTGCCATACATTTGGTGAACACTCTGGGGGCTGTGGTGAGACCAAAGGGCAGGGCTCTGAACTGGTAATGACTGGCCCCCAGCCGGAAATGCAAGTGATCTCTGGATGAGCTGGGCATTTTGATGTGGTAGTAAGCATCCTTGAGATCTATAGAGCACATCCAATCGCCCGTTTCTAGGAACGGAAGTATCGATTGAAGCGTGACCATCCGGAACCTTTCCTTCTTGACGAAGGTGTTGAGTTTGCTGAGGTCTAATATGAGCCTCCAGTCCCCTGTTTTCTTTGGAACTAAAAAGAACCTTGAGGAAGTTCTGGATCCTATCTGGTCCGTTGGGACTGGCTGGATGACTCTTTTGTCTAGCAGATTTTGAATCTCTATGGCTGCTAGTTTTCGCAGACTGGGTGGAACGTCTGGAATACTTGTACACATGAGAGGGAATTTTGTAAAGGGAATGTAGTAACCTCTGGAAATTATGCTTTTTACCCAAGAATCCGTTGTAATGTTTAGCCAGGCGTTTGGGTATAAAGCCAAGTGACCCCCGACCGTCTCCAGAGAAGGACAGCCGGGCTTCCTTTCAGGAACGCTGATAGGGCTTACCAGAAAACTGCTCCCCGTCACCCTGATTTTGCGGACCCCCTCTGCCGTTTGGACGGCGTCTTCTATTTTTACCCCCTCCTCTGCCCCTAGAGGGGGTATCCATAGGTGTGTTCTGGAAAGCTCCTTGGGGCTTTCGAAACCACATTTTTCCACTTCGTTGCCCTCTGGGGTACGGTTTAGTTGGAGTGGAAAAACGGACTCCTACAGCAGACAGAGTATTTCCTTCTTGTTCACACCTAGTAAGCGTCTCCTTAACTTTAGGCCCGAACAAGGCGGAACCATGGAATGGGATATTGACGAAGGAAGCCTTGAAGGCTTCCACAAAGGAGCAAAGGCGCATCCAGGACTGTCTCCAAAGAGCGATTGCTGAACCTGCCACCCTACTCCATCCATCGGTGGCATAAGAAATGAGCCGCATGGATGAGTTGACTATAGAATTGAGGGTGTTGAGTTGTGCAGTCACTTTCTCAGAAACTGCATCAGCTGTGTTACCCTGCAGAATATCTCCCAGCTCTTTAAGGAGATCTCGTTGAAGGCGTGTAAAATGGGTCAGGTAGTTGAGCGATCTCATGGAAAAAGCCGCAGAACTAAATATGCATTTCCCATACCTGTCCATCGTCCTAGAATCCCTATTAGGAGGATGGACAGAAGAAGAGGTTTCCGGCATCTCTTTCTTGGTGGCTGCCGCCACCACCATGGCATCAACCAGGACTCCCTTGGTAAGAAAGGCCTTGTCAGCAGGGGAAGTAATGAACTTGTTGGGCCTCCGAGGGACCAGTTCCACTGAATCAGGGGACTCCCACGCCCTTAGAGCAACCAGCTCCATTAGTTCATCGAAGGGAGGAGTAACCCAGGAGGTGGATGGTTGAGACCCAAAGGCCTTCAGGAGTACCGACTCATCCTCAGTAGGGGCAAAGGACTGCCAATCACCCCTCTGCCTTAAGATCTCCAATATGTCTGCAAATGAGACATCCTCTGAGGGGGACCGTGGGGACCCTTCTTATTCCTCCAATTTGGTATCCGATGACAGGGATTCCTGTGGATAATCCAAGTGCCTCCTCTTGCACAGTCTCTTCCTAGGTACTTCATCGGTGGGAGCGTCCGGTGAAGTCCCTGTATAGGAGGGGCCACCCAATGGGGATACCTGAGGCTCCGGGTCTCGATGCTTGGTAGGGACCTGTGGGGAAGAGATAGAATGAGGCCCTTTAGGGGGAGGGGAAGAAAGATCCGAGGAGGTAGTGGTCTTCGAAGACATGACCTTCCTCATGGCATCGAAGGCACCAGAATCCCGGTCCGAGAAGTCTGTCAGCTCCGAAGAGGCTGGCAGCCCTCCCCAAGCTGAGACCCCATGCTCCAATCCAAAGGATGGAGCCGATCCCACCTGCGCCAAAGCCCCGAGGGGAAGGGTCGGAACCGAAGTCTCGGTCCGACTCTCCACCCCGGAGCCAGTGAGGGAATGTCGGCTCCGAGACTCCCCGGTCAGAACCGAGGAGATCAAGGTCGACGGAGCAGAGGGAGCTGGATTGAACCTCGGCTCTGAGGGCTCTACCAACATCGGTTCTGTCTGCCCTGGCTCTGAGAGCTGGATTGGCTTTGGAAGAGGAGGAGAAGAAAGTAGGGCTGGAATTTCAGGCTTCAAAGCCGAGTGTCTCGAAGCAGAAAGCATTTTGGCCAGGGCCAGGTTCTCTAACAATCTCTTAACCACGCGGTCCAGGTCCACATCAGATAACCTCGAAGAATGGGTCGAGGGATGGGTCGAAGGAGCCGAAGATGGCACCGATTAAAGAATCGGAGACTGAGGAGTCTCCAACACTGGATCCACAACTGGGCTCCAAGGTAAAGGATCGATACACGGCTCCAAGGACTGTGGAGCCAATGATCGAATCATACTAGAGGAGCTCAGAGCTGAGGACTTGGGCTCCGAGGACCCGTTGGACGACTTCGACCCCTTCGAAGCCTTGGAAGAAAGGTCGGTCTTGTCCAGCGCAGCCTGAAAATCAGGCTTCAGGAGTTCCCTATCCACCAGTTTCCTGCGCCTTTCCAGAAGAACCCTGGCGCTAAAGGAGTGGCAGATAGAGCACACTTCCTGCAAGTGAACAGATCCCAAACAGTACACACAGGTGGAGTGGTTGTCCATCACAGACATTTTTTGGCCACACTCACACCTTTTGAAGCCAGACTTTTGCTTCTCAGTCATTTTTTTGAGAAAGAAAGGAAATATATATATATATATATATATATATATATATATATATATATATTTATACAAGTTCAGATCCCTGAACTCAAACTTTGACTATTAACACAAGGGTTATTCAACTATTTTTTGTATGCTTAAGTCTCTACAAAGTAGTTAAATTCTAACTAATCTAAGTAATTCTAAACTAATTCCAAACTACCACTAATAAAAGGCACACACAAAGGAGCTGACAGAGCCCTGTCACACCCAAACAACTAAGAAAGGCCTAAACAATCAGCCGCTAAGAAAACACTCCAAAGTATTCTAAACTACACGCTAAGTTCTAACTAAACTCTATTTTTTTAATTAGTATAACACTAGCTAACACTCTAATAGAAAATATCCCAAAGATATCTCTAAACATAGAAAAAAATAACACTGGCCCGAGCTTCCTCCAATGGGTCTGTAGATCCATTGCAGCGGCAAACTAGATCTGGGGTTTACAGTAGAGCATCATGGGATATATACTGGGCCTCGAGCTTCTCTGAGAGTTTGAGCTTGAAAAGTGGCCAACTCAGAGCCAAGGGATCGGCTCCGAACCCATGTGTAAGAACAAAACAGTGAGATAGAACAACTTCACATTGTTATATTTGTGGAGAAATAGGATATAATGCAAAAAATGTGAATTTAAATATTATAAATGTAACAAAATTGGACATTAATAGATGAATTGCAAAAATAAAAATAGCAAGGAAAAAGAAAGAGAAGAAAATGAACAAAGGGGAAATTTTAGAAGTAGTAGAAACAGAAGAAAAAGTAGATGAGAAAAAATAACATAGAAGATAGCTCTGAAATAAGTGATGAAGACATAAACTGGGAGGTAGTAAAAGGGAAAAAAGAATTATATTGATAAAAAGGTAAAAGACAGAAAAAGGAAATTTAAAGGGATAACTACAAAAAAAAAAGAAAGGAAATGGGTAAAAAGGAATATATACAGCTAAAGACTGGGGCTTGATAAAATGGTTATGATTTGCTATGAACCATCACAACCTACCTTTCTGACATCTATTATTTCTGCCTGCTTCTCCCCCTCTCTAAGAAGCATCTTCTATAAAATGAAGTAACTCATCTAATAGGACTGTTGCCCCCTTAGCTTCTGTTATTCTAGTCTTTACTTATTCCCTACCTAAATTGTTGTTTTACCTACTTACTACCTGAGATTTTACCCCCCTCACTACAACTATCTTACTAGTTTGGCTTATAACTGTCTGTACTCTAATATTCCTATTGCATTGTGCAGTTTTCTGGCTGACTTACTTTTAGCAGATTTAGACTATGCACATTTTTTATTTATCTTAATATTATTGTCTTACAGGCAAAAAAAAGTAATTGACCTTGTTACTTACTGTTAGCTATTTCATGTTAGTTCTTTTTAACCTTGTTTTCTCCTGTATGTATTTACAATTATTAATCACTATTTTTGAAACACTGGAGCCTTTCTCCTCAGGTCTCTGCTGAAAAAGGGTCTCTACCCAGATGGATTACCCCAGTTAACAAATATTAAATGAATAAATACATTAATTAATTAATTAAGGTTTTTGACTCAGACACAAGGTACAGTGTTTGATTCTCACCTTTGGGAAGGAAACTGATAAAGTTTAGAAAGGCCTACTGAGAAAACTGGCCTAGTAATTAGATATGAACTTATGAAATATGAATCTAAAGAACAGGGAAAATTAAAATTTTAGAGTGTTTTCTGTAAATGTGAATAGTATTAAGAATATAATATGAGGACTAGGAATTTTGGAGTGGTGTAAAACATGTGATGTAGATGTAATTATATTAGAAGACACAAGATTTTTAACAAATGAAAGATTACAAAGAGACAAACAATAGGGAGGGAAAATAATCTGGAATTTGGGAAATGAGAGATGTTCTGGAATAGCCATATTCTGTAGAAATATAATAATGATATTAGATGTAACATTAGCAAAAGTGTGAATATTGGAATATATAAACATAGGCAAAGGAATACAAAGGATTAATGAGAAAGCATGGAATAAAGAAGGAAAAAAAATAGTAATACAGTTGTGGAAAGATCATATTAGTGTATTAGTATTAGAGCATTTTATAAAAATTGGCCTGAATGGTGGATGATATTTAAGGAAAAATATACAAAATGTGTTTACAGTTTTTTACAGTGGCAATATGATGAGAAAAGTAGAGAAAGAAAAATATAAAAGAACATATAATGATGCACTGGAAGATTTACAACATAATGACATAATGACAGAAAGTACTTTGACAAAGAAAAAATAATTATATGAAAGAAATCAAGAAAAAATACAAGAATTGCTTATAAGCAAATATATCTTTACAAGGAAAAAGGAAGAATTATCGAGTTATCACAAAAATAGCACCAGAATCCAGGAAAAGTGACACGAACAGTTTAATTCACTAACGCTGAAACTTCACAACACGTTTTCATCCTTGACTTCATCAGATACCAACACTCTTGGTGCACTCATCTTAAATACATTAACTAATTAATGGTAGCCAATGACAAACAAATTGATTAATTAGAGTTAGTTAAAAGCACATACACATATATATATACACACACAGATTATACTTCCGAAAACCACCATAAAATTCATACCCTATAATAAACCACATATACAAAACTTGAATGCTTGTGAATATAAATTTAAATATATAAAAATGAACCTTAAATAAAACTATGACATTATGTTCTAAAAAAATTTTTTGTAATGACAATATTTGTTAAAATAATATAAAAATCCTATAATTTAGCAGATCTCAATTTTAAAACTGGCTTGAGTGAAATCATGTCATTGAGACCTGGTTTTCTATTTGCTTCTAAAACAATTTGCCAAAATAGTTCTCTGTATTCCACCAGTGTTTCCCATTCCCCTCTAGGGTCAACGGCACACATTCTAACACAAAAAATCTAAATGTAGCTAGTTTACATGTAATGGTATGCTTGTATAATGCATTGTTTTCTTTTTTGGTCCTGATGTCATATAAATGTTCACAGATTCTTTGCTTTAACATTCTCTCACTCTTCCCTATGTAAAATGAAACACACTTTGTACAGGTAGCTAAATATATTATACCCTTGGTGTTACAATTAACATATGTTCCTAGAGTTAATGTCCTTTGTCTAATAGGTAAGTCTAATGTTTGTCCAACATTAAGATGTTTACAATAACTGCAACTTCCACCAAGGGTATAATATATTTAGCTACCTGTACAAAGTGTGATTAATTTTACATAGGGAAGAGTGAGAGAATGTTAAAGCAAAGAATCTATGAACATTTATATGACATCAGGACCAAAAAAGAAAACAATGCACTATACAAGCATACCATTACATGTAAACTAGCTACATTTAGATTTTTTGTGTTAGAATGTGTGCCAGTTGACCCTAGAGGGGGGAATTGGGAAACACTGGTGGAATACAGAGAACTATTTTGGCAAATTGTTTTAGAAGCAAATAGAAAACCAGGTCTCAATGACATGATTTCACTCAAGCCAGTTTTAAAATTGAGATCTGCTAAATTATAGGATTTTTATATTATTTTAACAAATATTGTCATTACAAAAAAAAAAAATTTTTTAGAACATAATGTCATAGTTTTATTTAAGGTTCATTTTTATATATTTAAATTTATATTCACAGGCATTCAAGTTTTGTATATGTGGTTTATTATAGGGTATGAATTTTATGGTGGTTTTAGGAAGTATAATCTGTGTGTGTATATATATATGTGTATGTGCTTTTAACTAACTCTAATTAATCAATTTGTTTGTCATTGGCTACCATTAATTAGTTAATGTATTTAAGATGAGTGCACCAAGAGTGTTGGTATCTGATGAAGTCAAGGACGAAAACGTGTTGTGAAGTTTTAGCGTTAGTGAATTAAACTGTTCGTGTCACTTTTCCTGGATTCTGGTGCTTTTTTTGTGATTACTAGTGAACGTTGGGGCACCTGCCTTCTTCTGTGGTTAAGAATTATCGAGTTACTTAAGCAGATTAGTAACGGAAGATGACAGTATAACACGAGACATAAAAAATGTAAAAGGAGAAACAGAAAGAACGCAGGAAAAAGATTATGGGCCGGATTCACGATGGCTTGCATGGAGTCTAAGAGTAGAGTAAGACTCCATGCAGCCATCATGTCCGATGAGCGATCCAGGAACAGCCTGCAGGGGCGTGCAAGAGAGCTCCTAAAACGGCTCTTACAAGGACAGGGCTGGGATATGCAAATTACCTCAATTGCAGGCGAAAGGCATGCAAATGAGGTAGATTTGCGATTCAGGAAACCCGAACCTGTCCGAGTAAGAGCAGTGTTATTTGCAGAAATGTACTCAGTTGACAACTGAGTACCATTCTGCAAATAGCAAAATGGAGCCATGACAGCTCCAAATAAAGGTTGCATCCAGTGCAGGAAGCATGCCAATGGCCAAATATATGGCCATTGGAAATGTTTCCTGATGCAATATGAAAATAAAAATATATTTTTTTTCTCTGATTTCCGATGTTTAAGTGTAGCGCAGTGCCGCACAAACAGGCTGCGCTCTAAAACCCAGAATACTTAAAATTAAAACCCACAAATGTGGATCTGATTTAAATTGTTAATGTACAATGCAAGAGAATGGCAGGCTGAAGACAACATGGCCACCGATTAGAGGTTGCTAAGGGGGGAAGCTCAGTCTAAGAGATGTAACCAAGCTTTAGTAGGCAATCCTATGTAAATGAGGGTTAGGATAGTGAATCACAAGTTTACAAAGCAAATGAGCACAGTCAGTGGAGTGTAGGAGTAGGATAAGGGGAGTAACAGAGTAGAAGATAGGTGACATCACGAGGGGGGTATGTATGAAAGAAGTGAAGCTCATTGGAGCAGAGTGGCATGTGTCAGCTGTCATTTACACATCATGGAAAGAGATGTGTCAACAGGTAGGCTAGGGAAAGGCAAGAAATGGAAGGTATATGCCGTGGATAACACCAAAGTTTCTTGCTGAGCATGCATGCGAGCGTGTGTGCGCCTGTAAACCCGAGTAAGACAGAGTGTGTGCGTTTAAGCCGGAGTAAGCATGTATAAGGCTGTTTAAAGAGTTGTAAGCGTGTTTGCACTGGTGTGCGTGCGTTTTAACCCGAATAAGCAAGTTTTAATCCGTGTAAGCATGTGTGCGCGTGTGTTAGCTGCTGTGCGCGGCACTCCCCCTGAGGAAACAGAAAGGAAAAAGGAAGCACAACAAATAGTAGGAAGCTACCAGGGAGTACTAGCAGAGATAGCAGGTGAAAACAATCAGAATCAGGCAATTACACAGGCAGTACACTAGCCCAGCCCAGCCTAGCACTTAAAACTCTGCAAACAACAGTCCATTATGTTTCTCACAACAGACACTGCAGTAAGCTAATAGAAGTGAAAACTGAAAAAGCTTTACTGAGACAAAGAAATGTTAGGGGCTGCCACTGCTGTTATAAGGCGACATATGCAACATGCTGAGGGTGGTGACAATGGAAATGCTACTGGACAACCCACAGTGAGGAGACGGAGAAGAGTGTACAGGCGCAGGGTAGCCTACCAGGGGCTACATGAGCTGGAGATAGTGGAGCGCTATATAGTGGACAGAGACCTCCTGCAGCAAATTGTTGAGCTGTGCAGGCCATGCCTCACACACAGAACCAACAGAGGGGAACCCATCCCAGTGGAAACCAAAGTATGTGTTGGCCTAAGAATATTAGCAACCGGTACCTTCCAGAGACCAACTGGTGATATGATGGGGATATCACAGGCATCAGCATCCAGGGTACTGCACCAGTTCCTGGATGCCATGTCAGCACATGTCGGTGATCATGTATATTTCCCCAATTCCTGTGAGGTATTGGCCAGCAATATGTGTCTCTTCCAGCAAATAGTGGAATACCCTGAGGTAGTGGGTGCAATAGACTGTACGCACATACGCATTAAAGCACCAGCCGGCGAGCGGGGTAGGGTCTACTTCAACCGCAAGGGCTTCCCCTCCATCAACTGCCAGGTAGTGTGTGATGCCCAGGGCATAATACTGAATGTGTGTGCAGGCTGCCCTGGAAGCTACCATGATTCCCATATCTGGCATCTGACGCAGCTGTACCAGACATTTGCCAATGGGGACATCCCACATGGTCACCTAGTGGGGGATGCTGGCTATGCACTGGAGCCGTGGCTGATGACACCCATCAGAAATGCACACACACCTGAACAGGAATGCCATAATGAGGCACACGCACAAACACGTAATGTAACAGAGCATGTGTTTGGGCTTCTCAAGTCATGGTTCCAGTGCCTGGACACATCTGGTGGAGCCTTGCAGTACTCACCAACTACATGTACCCAAGTTGTCATGGTATGTGCTATGCTACATAATATGATCCTGCGAAAACAGCTGCAGCAGGACCAGCATAGGCCTGGGCCAAACAGCTCCCCACCACTGCCAAGGCCATCACAGGCAGAGCGTGACTCGGAGGAGGAACAACCTGAGCCTGCCCCAGTAGGCAGAAGGAGGCGTGCCCAGTATGCTTTGGCCTTGGCAAAGAGGCAACGCATAGCACATACACTGGCTCAGTAGGAACTCTGGAAATGATACCTCTCTCTGACTCGCACATATAGTAAAAGGGATGCCTAAGTTGACACTACCTGCTTTCAAACATGTACAGGGAGTGTAGCATGTGCATCCGACATAGGCAGCCCTGCAGCACCACCTAAGGAATGATTGCCATGTGTTAAGCAATATAAAGCAGTGCTAAACAGCATTTACCACCATGTAGTATATGCAAACAAAATCGCACACACCAACTAGCACAACTGTGGTCAATGTTGAGTAATATTGGGCAACGTCCAGCAATGTTGGTGAATATTGAGCAATGTCAGACAAGCCTGGTCTAAGTAGGGCATAGCTGAACAAAAGCCAACATGCTCATATTTGCTTAACTGGCCCTTAAGCAGTCTGGTCTGGTCAGTATGAAAATATAAAGCAGTGATGGGCCTCGAACCCAGGATACTGTGCATTATAGTCAAAGTACTGAACCACTAAACCATGACAGTATTGCAGTGGTCAGCCTGTATGAAGGAATGTTGATAAGTCTATGAAAAGTATCTCATGGAAACCCTGCAGGCACAGCATAATCCCTGTCGAGTTATGACACAAAAGTGAGTCCTGCAGTAAGAACAGAACCTGACTTCCAACACACACAGTATAAATGTTAATATTGGTCATGTTCACACACATCAACAAATGTAGTGGACCTCAGATAGCAACATACTGAAAGGTCACACTGAGCATGCTCACACACACTTGAATAAATGAGACAAATGTCAGGCAACAAAACACGGAAAGCCTGAACTGGGCATGCTCACACACTTAGGCCATGTCTGAGTACAGCAGTGGGCCATGCATATCTGACAGTTGCACGTGTTAACCCAGGAACCTGTCACTATCCAGCAATCCGCCCTGTGCACACAGTTATATGACAACAGACACATCTATAATATAGTGGAACCCTGTCATAATCAAATATGTTCTGCAGATACCGAAGTTGTTCATAGAAACTGGTAAAGCAAAGACAATAAAGACCTGCAAACAGTATCAGCAATAAACATTGTGCATCCTGAACATTAGCATAGGTTCAGAGGTCGATACTAGGCTATCTGCCCTAGGGCATGTACAAGCCTAGCCAGAGTGTGTTTGGCATTCACAACCCTGTCAGATTACTACACTGTGTGTGTGAATAGTAGGTCACACAAGATTGCCCATGTACATTTAGGCTAGTATGCCTCTGTCTAGCAGGGACACAGAAGATATCCCAGGGGTAAACATACGATCACCCATACAGTCGTCAAGATGTCTCCTGTAGGTGGTCAGTGGGTGACTCTGCCTATGTGAAACTGGGATTACAATCTGGAGTGAGTGGAGCCTCTGGGATAAGAATCTGTCCCTCCAGCATGTCCTATTAGCATCTGTGCTGAGGTATATGTCCCTGGAGTGTGTAGCTCCAAGGGAGTCAGATATCCTGAGGTGGAGCATGTCCAGTAATTCTGGGTTGGGTATATCTGTAAACAACAGGCACACATCATATCCGAGTAAGTAGTAAGCGACTGAGTAGAGCTGGAGTTACTGCATCCGAACTGTGCAGGGCATCTGTGTGAGTCCCTAGATCTGCTTGGTGAGGAACTTCTGTGGCCAGTACAGTTGCTGTAGGTGTCGGGTAAGGTACACCCCAAATGTGGCATTGTAACCAAGCATGGTTGTGATGAGTATAGGGGCACAATGACCTCACTCGATCTAGATGTGAAACCATATGGGATAAGGTGGCCACATAGAAGGTGTGTCCAACCACTTTGGCAATGTGAATGTCAAAGACGACAGTATGAACAAGTCATGTCCCCAAACCCCTAACAACTCCTACCGTATGTAATGGAGTACTACCTATGTGGTAATCTGTGGGCATGTTGTTATTCCCAAAGGGGATGACTATGCAACTAATGGCATTTAGCTGTAGGCCGTGGCTCAGGCGCCAGTCATCCATCTCTGTGAGACCCTGTTTGAGTATGCATGTGGCAGCTGGAGAGTTGATCATGGCACCCAGTTTGCAGTCAAGTGCAAACATGTTCAGCCATATTCCCCCTGTGGTAGCCTGTACGTCAGGCAAATATATACTGAACAAGAGAGGTCCCAGGACCGAGCCGTGTGGGATGCCACGTGTAACTGGTGTATAGTCAGACATGGCACCTGCAATTCTGACCATGTGGGTGCTATCCCTGATCCAGGGAGCAATCCATCGTGTGAGATATGTGTCCATATCAACGCTGGTGAGCCTATGCATAATGGCCCAGTGGGTTATTGTGTTGAAGGGTTTTGCAAGGTTCAGGTAGGCTGTGTGGACAACCGTCCCTATGTTGATGGACCTGTTAACCATATAAAGAATACAAACAGGTTCAAGAGGCAAGATCTGCCCACAACAACGCTGAAATGTGTAGGACACAGTGTCTGTAGGTTCCCGATGTCTATGTGTATGAGTCCCATGACAATACGCTCCATAGTTTTGCAGAACAGGCTAGTTAGGCTTATAGGGCAATATTGTCTGTGGTCTGTTGTGGCACCAACTCTGTGGAGTGGGACCACTGTCGCTGTATGCCATTCCTTGGGTACATATCCTGTAGTAACTCCGATATTGAACAGTGATGTAATGTGAGGGTTACGTCTGTCATGAAGCTCGTATAAGATGCAGGCCGGGACACCATCTGGTCCCATTGATACTGTGAAGTACGCTTTGGGGAGGGCAGCACTCACCTGTTACTGTGTGATGTCAGGGAGGTTACACTCTGTTGGGATGGATAGTTGCTCCTTAGGGGGGATGGGAGGGAGACATCTGCACTGAACCTGTTTGCCAGGATGTTGGCAATGCCAGTGGGTTCAGGGTACATTTAGTCAGTATGCAGTAACTCACAGCATATCAGTGAGTGTCCACCCAGGTTCCTGACATAACTGAAGAAGGCCGTGTGATAGTCCTACATGTATGGTGCAATTGTCCGGTAGAAGCGGCCCTTAGAAAAGTTCATGAGTGATCGTAGCTGTCTGCTAGTACAGATCACAGATGCCTTCCCAGTCTGGGATTGTGCTCTATCATGTTGTAGCATCCTCCTGACGTTGTACAGCTTATTAATGGCTGGGGTCTACCAGACAGGTCCCCTGCCATTGGAGTAGTGAGTCCTGTTGTTATTTGGGATAGCACAATCCATGCAGTCCACTAGGTGTCCATAGAATGTGTATGTAAAGGATTCAGCAGTGTGAGCCGTATTTGCCACTGTCTCAGGGTCTCTGAAGGATACCACCTTGCTTTGGTGAAGTGAGACGTTGGCTCATGAGAAGTTCACCAAGATTACCCAGGATGGGTGTGTGGAGGATATATGTATGTCCAGTGAGATACATGTATGTTCTGACCTTACCAATGAGGGGTATATCACTGGTGTGGAACATAGAGTCCCCATGTTGGTGATGATCAGGTCCAATATGTATTCCCCTTGTGGCTGTGCTGACTGGTTGTGCCATAGCATATGAGTCTACAAATTGTAGCGACTGTTGGGTGAGGGTGTTGGGGCTTGAGTAGTATCCCCAGTCAATATTTGTGTATATGAAGTCACCCAATATAATGGTGTTTGTGGAGACCTTCATATTCTCCATAGTTCCCATAAAAGCCGAGTGTGGTTCCTGAGTTTGGGAGGGTGGTCTGTAGCAGGCAACAAACTGAAAGGCAGTTTTGCACAATGGTAGTTGTATATGTATGGTCTGTGATGCTTTGTGCAGTGCTACTAACCCAGAGGTGTGTGTATCTGTGATGTATATAGATACTCCCCCCTAGTTGTGTTGTCTGTTCCAAGTCTTATTGTCAGAAGGCATGGTATAAAACATAACCTGGTAGTACTGGTGTGCATAAGTGAGTCTGAACCAGGCATCTGTTAGTGCACAGATATCGCTATCCTCCATACTGAGGAGAGTCTTGAGTGGCCGCAGTATGAGGGTAACACATCTGGTGTTGAGCAGCATTACCCTTAGTTTCATTTAACCTGTAATGTCTATGGAGGTGGGTTTGTCTTTTGAGCCCTGCTTAAAAAAGGCACTATGGTGGTAGCAAGAGCCTTAGCCAGCATTCAAAAGTCCAAGGGTGACAGGTGCAAGCTGTCCATAGTGAAGCTACTTGGCATGTTGAGCATGTCACCACAGGCTGACAGACACTGTATCCTCTATGAATGAAACAAATTTGTTAGGCAACTGTTAAACGTGATATGTTTGTCTGTATACTGTGACATCATAATTGGTGGGTGTAAGATGTTAGACAAGGTCAGGGTCATACTGGCCTGGGCTACATGATCAGAGTGTTCCTCCATGTATCATGTCATGTGGTCCAGGGAGTAACGTCTGAGGTTTTACGCACCAGCATGGACAATGATGGTACCAGTCCTGTACTTGCTTTGGAGTGACCTGACTGCCTGTGTTATGTGGCAGATTCTGGAACCCGACAGACAGCCCAAAGTGACTATTCCCTTGTTAGGGCTGGTGAGTGGTACATCAGTGTGTCTGATAATAAGTGTCGCCTATTACACGTGTATTAGGTGTGTTGTTTAGCCCGAAGGGCAGTGACTGTGTGGCACACTGACATTGTGAACTATGTGATATGTGGGTATTGTAGTGGGGTAGCAGTTGTGTGTGTGTCTGCTTTGGATGTCTCTGCTGCTTAGGCAGAGTACATTTACAGCATCTGAGTATGTCTATGTGTGATAATGTGGTTTGAGTGCTGTTGCTAGAGGATATGTGAGACTGATATGTGGTGTGTGTGGTTACCTTCACCACCTGATAGACTGTGCCAGTCATGGGTCGAGAGAGTTCAGCACCCTGTATGTCTATATAGGTGCATCTCACACAAATATCTGAGTTTGTCGGGAGGAGGAGAGGGTTGTCTGTGTACATGAGGCAGATGTAACATTGTGTCAATATCACAATATTCACCAGCTGGACTGGGGAGTACACACGAAACCGACCCCCGGACATGCCAGGATATTATGATGACATACTCTGTAGCCTGATCACAAAGGATCAGTAGGGTGTTAAGTGTGTAAAAGAGTATAACAGGGATTAGTGCTCATGTTTGTTGGTGTTTTGTAAAGAGTAGCTGAGAAGGAGTCCAGATTGAATCATGACACCTCCTTCAGCTATGTCATAAATAGCAATGTACACCCATATATGTCCTGAGTCAGGGCCAACTGTACCTGACTGACAATGCCGACATCCTGACAGACAGGCCCATATGTACATACCCACCTCCCACTGACAATAGTCCATATCATCATACCAGGAGATATCACATGTAGAATGGATGAGCAGCTACCTCCACTGCCAAAAGCATGGCAGCAAGTGGAATACATTGATTCCCAATATGTGTCATGCACAAACTACAAAACAAACAGATCCTGCACCTGAACAGTCAGCTGAGCCTCACCCCCTACACAGGATGTGGAACCGTTGAATGTGTCACAGCAACATATGGCACTCCCCACAAGTGTTGGTGCACAACGCACCATGGGAAGTCAAGTCCAGTACACCTATGAAGTCTGATCTGCAAGGTCATGGAGTCCATCATGGCTGCAGTCATAAACAGAGGTATTGGAAGCTGACATACATACAACCCTACCAACTGTGGTATGGTCATGTGCGGATCATGGTTCCCAAACATGCTAGACTGTTTGCAAGGCAGCCACCCAGGACATACATCAATGAACACATCTACACATGTCTCACATAGACTTTGAATAGCCCTTTATCAACATCCCAGACACATGTAGTATCCACAAAACCAACAAGCTGTGCATAAATATGTGTTGACATATGATGGAATGTCAATGTGTCCACAGATAGATCACACAAGGTAAGGATTATGAGGTCTTGTTCAAGCTGTTGATACCTGCTGATCCACATGGACCATTCCTGGAATGGCATAAAACAAAGTGTACACACATCACCAAGTCCAGTCTGATGATGTCACCATCCTATAAATACAGCAGGAGAAGGGAAACCAGCCAGTAAAGCAAATAGCGCACTGTGGTAATGCGTCTCTCTCTAGTATCATAACATAGTTAGGTAGGGATTCGAATCCTGCAACCACTGACAGTGTGTCTGTGTATGTGTGTGTGGGGGGGTGTATGTGTGCAGTTTCCTTTGAGAGGTGTTTCCTTTTTGGAGACTGGGAAAACCCACTAAAAGAGGTACATTCCTCTTTGGAAAGTCTGATGATGTCACCATCCTACAAATACAGCAGGAGAAGGGAAACCACCCAGTAAAGCAAATAGCGTGCAGTGTTAATGCATTGCTCTCTAGTATCATAACATAGGTAGGGGGTTGAATCCTGCAAACGCTGACTGTGTGTGTGTGTGTGTGTGCAATTGTCTTTGAAAGGAGTGCCCTTTTTGGAGACTGGGAAAACACACTAAAAGAGGTACATTCCTCTTTGGAAAGACTGATGATGTCACCATCCTACAAATACAGCCGGAGAAGGTAAACGACCCAGTAAAGCAAATAGCGCGCCATGTTAATGCATCTCTCTCTAGTATCATAACATAGTTAGGTAGGGGTTTGGATCCTGCAAATGTTGACTGTGTGTGTGTCAGTGTTGGTCAATGCGGTGTGGGTTTTTCTTTTACTATGGGATGACATATTATGATTACAACAGTAAGTGCATTGCACACATCAGGTATCTGCATGGCAAATATATATGTGTACATGTCCCCTCAATCAGTACATAGGTGTGAAGCCTGCATACTATATGAATACATTTGGTTCCATTGACAGGTTGTGCCGCTGCTTCTCAGATCATAGGTCACATATGTATGTATGTGACAAGGCCGTCCACTGTCGGGTTCTGTGGCCAAGGTCATCTGTGCCACACACACCCATGACAGTTACTTAAGAGTAGTGTGAGTGAGGGTATATGCCTGGGGTATATATCAGACATGTTCATACACAACAACGACTGCCATTAATGGACAGTCTTTATAGGTGTACAACTGCCTTGTGGATATGCATTCAGGCCGCTTATGTGATACACCTTGGGACTCCACAATACCTATGGATATGTGGATACCAAGGGACACATGACATAACATGAGGCTGTATGTACACATTGGTACCCAACATACATGTTGGGGGCTACCACCTGTGTGGTACTGACGGGATAGTATGTATAGTACATGAGGATGACTATGCCATAGTCGGCTTACTGCTATACAGCATGTATCAGACAACAGGTATCTGTCTGTATGATACCCTTGTGTAGGATATGCGTCCCATCCAGGGAATGCATTGTAGGCCAATGCATGCATTTCCAGATTTGGATGGACACATCCCTAGTTTGCGTGTACCTAAGGGGGCTAAATGCCAAACAGGTGTGGTCACAGGAATGGGTGGCGGTCATTACCACTGGTTAGTGTTATAGTGTAGCACCGGAAGGATCCAACTGTTACTGAGTTCCCCACGACTGTGTGTCATTTGTCAGGACATCATCCAATGATTGCTTATAGTCATGCTGTTGAGGTGTATACTACCAGACCGAAAATCATTGACAGATATTAATGGTATCACCCACAGCATAGTGTCAACCCATGTCATACACACATGTCTACCCATGTTAGTACATAACTGTAGTAGAATGCATACTGGTCATTGAAAGATACTATGAGATGTTAATGTGTACAACAGGGTATGCCACACGTCCTATGTGTCCACTATGCACGTACATGCAGACAGTGCGCACCCACAGTGTTCACAGATGTACCCTTGCTAATCTGTACTGCACACATCACACACGTACTGTCCACTCACAAACACATGCTGGCAACACATTACACTTCAGCCAAGTGGCACATGGGTGGACAATACATACTCAGACCTAACAGTGGTGTAAACAATGCTACATTGACAATCAGAGCTTTGATGTATAATGTCTGCTCAGATATACCTACAAGGATGTTGTTACACTTTCTTGTTGACAACTTGCTAATATTGCTACACTGCTATAGTGTCACCCTGTGCATCAGCACCATGTTAGCCTGTTCCTCCGTCAATGTTGCAGATGACAGGAGGCGACACAGTTATCATCATATGCACAGGGCGTTTTGTTGTTTGCCAGAGCCTGACATTGACCCATCCAATCGACATGTCTGTGTGTGTGTGTGTGTGTGTGTGTGTGTGTGTGTGTGTGTGTGTGTGTGTGTGTGTGTGTGTGTGTGTGTGAGGGCCAACAGTACAGCATGGGCCAATGTTGATGTAATGTGTGTGTGTATGTGTGAGCCCTAGTTGTTTGGTTAATGTGTGTGTGTCTGCATGCACACAGCTCCACCATGTGGCTGCCATATACGGTAGTTTGTGCGACAGCCACAGACTGTACCTGCTAGGGTGTACAGATCACTGTCTCCGGCCACAGACACAGTACCTGTGCCTGGCAGGGGTGCTACGGACAATATCGGGTACCAACCCTGACTGGGTACTGTCATCAGAGGCAGAGGTATGACGACTGGACCCATGTCCCTGCTGGGACTGGCCAGAGCCACATGCACGTGGTATATTGGGATGGTCAATGGACAGGCCAGCCCCAGCATTGCTGGGGCTGGTACTGCCACTACAGGAGTGGATGTGAACTGTGGGCTGTCCGCGACCACTGCCAGCTGTTGCTGGCATGCGTCCGCTTCGACGGCGCAACCGTCCCGCACGGTCCTGGCTCATGGAAGACATATTGTGGAGGGCATCTAATGTCTCCCCCCAACATCTATCAATGACCTCGGTGTAAGTCCGGATGGCACCGTGAAGGTCACGGATGCTGTCATTGATAGCAGTGTAATGTGCCCTCTGCGCCCAAAGTCCCTGACTGGTGTACCGTTCCATACGTGCCAGAGTCTGCATTACAGCCCGGAACATACTGGACGTTGTAAGACCTGTGAGGGCATGCTTGCCAGGGGCAATATGACCAACGGTGCTCCCCCGAGGACCCCTGAACCTCTGCCTATGTGGTACCATTCCAGGAATACAGCTATGGCTGCTGTGAGGGGATGCAAGTGCCATGGGTACCACACTCTCCTGGTCAATGCCAACTGTATACTGTCCCTCGCCTATGGCCATTGGTGGTGAGGGATGTATTGACAGTATGAGTGTGCACATAGATGGGGTTGAATGCTGTGTACTGTCGATTGGCGGACCAACGACAGACTCTGTCAAACCTTTCTGTGCCAAAATACATGTCTCATCATCACCACTATTCGTGGCAGTGGTTTCAGGTTGCCTGCTGCTTTCACCAACCCCTAACTCAGCACCTGTGAGAGGAAGACAGGAAACACACTTTACAGTCTGCACATGCACACATGCACACATGAACACATGCACACATGAACACTAATACACTCCTCACTACAACACATACACACACCAGCAATCCAACACATACTCTATAGTGGGTGAAGGTGGGTGTCAGTATCACAAGGTAAACAGTCACCACACACGTGTCAGCATGCAGAATATGTGTTGCACAAGACCATACAGTGCAAGTGTAGATGCCCCCTATTTAATGGCAGTATACATGGCTTTGATGCAACTGTGTAGTTGTTCAGTGATTGGCTACACCCTGGAACACAATGTGTACATGGACACAACATTGCTGTGCAGGTATTATCAGCTCTGCAATGCCCTGTGCACCATCACTCACAAGTATACATGCCATGGCTGCATATGTTATCTGTGTGACACATAGATATCCATGTCTGAGAACAGTGTCTGTGTCTATAGCAGATAATAGTGGGCACGGGTGTAGCACATGCATGCTATGTACACACACGGGATGTGTGGTGCATGTTGATGTGAAGGAATCCCAATGCTCAACATGGTCAGTGTACAGTGGTTATGGTGAGTGTGGGACATATTGCAGATATGTCAGTGCCAGACATGACATGGCATGCTACACGACTGCAACATTAAACACCACATATACCCAATGTGTGTCAAGTGACCTATACACCCACTAGCATTCCAGGACATATATGTGACACTTTGTTTGGATGGTGACTGCTGTGCATATTGTGTATACTGGCATACGTAAGCACATACACAACATGCTATGCATATTGTGTATAGGTGCATATGTTTGCACAAACACACAACATTGAGGTACAAAGCAATGACTGCTATGAGTAGTACTGTGGTCACTGTAACTGGATGGGGTGTAATACCCTGTGCCATCATCAACATGCATCTTGTGGTCACTCACAGCTACTAATGTGTGTAAGACCACAGCCTAGCATGCTGTACCTGAACTGCAGTGCCATGGCTACGTTCACAATTACGCAGCCACCTTGTACATGGGTGTGTGAGGTGCCCAATAGGGAGCATTGCCTAACATGACTGTGTTATGTGTTGCAGAGTGTTACATAGCCCCATGATAGGCCTCTACCCCTGAGGTACATCATGTGTGTGTGCATGACATGTGGGATACTGAAGTGTGACCTTACAGCGGGTGTGTGGTAATGCCAAATGTAGCATGTTTTCGTGTACTGCGTATGATAAACGTGTTCTGTTGTCTACAGCTGTAGCAACTATGCATATCCAATGTGCAGTACAGTGTTGCCACAATTGTGGCTTCTGCACTATGCATTGCATGTGACTGAGGCAGCTACTGACTTTACTGAGATGATTGATGTTTCACAGCAAACATGCACAGCATGCATTATGCGTAGGTGTGTTACGTGTACATGGCCTACACCTCACCTATGACATGCACATTTCATTACCAATATTAAAGTGTTAACACACTCACCAGTATGTATTGTCTGCCCTGCTGTCACACCAGAGGGACCTACAAGAATATGACACAGTTTGTCAGTGGCCACAACTGTGGCATTGCTACTGTGAGTGTGCTAAACTACAGTGGAACAACAGTCAACAGTCACAGGTGTACGGATACTTTTCCAAATATCAGTATTGCACATGATAGTAAGCACAACTGCTAAACACACAGTACACATCTCACATATGCATATTCTAACAATACAGGTAATGGTAGTCTACAGCTAGGGCATATTACCTGCATGCTCCATGTCATCCTGCTGGGTGGCTCCGGCCTCCATGATGACACATGTGTGATGCTGTTGCTGCTGTAGGCCAGGAGCCACCACGCTTAGGAGCAGCTTCTCCACTCTGGTTAGGGGGGGGTGTATGGCCGCCCCACCACCTGTGGCAAGCTGTTGCCTATGGATATCAGATGCACGCCGCCAGACATGTCTAATTAAATCACTGCAGTGATGGTGTACCTGCTCATATGTCCAGTTATGCATGCCTATGTCATTTACCCGGCGAACAAGGTCTTGCCACAGTGCAGTACGCTCATGCTGGTGCTGGCTGGCCCTGGAAAAAAGCAGGTTATAGTACTGCACCAGGCTGTTCTGAATTTCCTGCTCTTCTGCAGCTGTATACAATGGATTACGTTGATGAGCCATAACCCTGGAAGACAATTAAATGATATGTGTGAGCAAGTCATGTGGCACACTTAACAATTATGAAGTACTGATATCACTTAACTGCCATATATAGCATCTATCTGTCTATCAGAGGATACACACGTTCAATACCACATATCAGTGCTCAGCCCACAACTGGCTGACAGTGCCAGCCACACTCCATATAACAAACCAGTATACACCAGTAGTCGGCACACTGTTTGGGATGCAATGCACAACCTCGCCCCGGGGTATATATCAAGCTAATGCATGAAGAAATATGTCATCCAATGCAATAAATGTAATGTACATTTACAGTATTACCAGTAAACCACCCTAGTCTTTGATGCCATACCCCTACCTAACATATGTGCACGGTTGTTAATATAGCTGGCATACTGCTGTAACAGGGTATACATGTTGCTAGGTACACACACATACCCTGTAACACACAAATGATTGCGGGCATGGTACAGGCATCATTACACACACATCAGACATACATACAACACACAGATGTATGCCGACACAGATGAGCATTACCTGTGTACCTTATAGTACTGGGTGCCCCTACTTACAGATACCTATGCCTGAGGTATGTAATCTGTGCAGACTACAGGAAACACACAAGACAGTGTTACCAGGGACTGTGAACATACACCATACTGTGCTGTTTAGGCCTACAGCTTCAGGTAGTATAACAGTTCATATGTGAGCTGGAGTCACCAGCAGTACCACTTACTGAGCATACATGTATTGCTTCAGCCTACAATGGGACACCACAGTCATCCACAAGGAACTACGTCACAAGATATGCCATCCTACTATGTCTGCATCCCAATAACTGACACATCTTTCTCTGGCCTCACACCTAGGACACAAACTACCATGGCAGACACAACCTCACACTAAGCTATCACACCTTTACAAACCTTGCACACAGTCACTGTCACACTCATTCCACCTCACATAGCAGGTATTGCACTGAGTACATGTGTGTGTGCATTGTGTCATAGGTAGGTAATAAGCTACTAGCCCTAGGGCCTAGAGCAGCCTAGCCATATGCTACCCTGCCCTTTGACACACATGTTATATGATTTCACTTGCTCCTGTCAACCGGATACACAGAGGTGACTGCCAGGGCATATTACCTATCACCGAAACAATCATCAGTGGTATGTATGACATCTGCTAATGAGGAGCCTTGTTTGTTAATGCTGGGTGGTTTAGTCCAGAGTATGGCATATTTGTGGACAGGAACCTGTACCTCCAGCATGTGCTGTTTAGTGAGGTGACAAGGATTAGGGCCCTGGGTCATGTAGCCCGGAGGGATTGTGAGGTGTTGTCATGGTGGTTGGCCGACTGCTATGGGTGTGACATACCTCTGTATGTCCGGCAGTGGTAACCTCTGGGTGGGCGGTATGCAATGCACTCTAGCTGTGGTTTTGTGAGTCAGTCTGCATAGGGCATGTGTTTGAGGGCAATATTACTCTTTGTTAGGTATGTATGTGGCCTTTCCGCTTGCTGTAGTTGTCATGTGAGGTACATACCACATGGGGCATTGTGATGAGTAGAGGGGAACACCGACCTCTATTTTCCTAGATGACACACCTTTTGTGATGACATGTACCACGTACACAGATTACATGACTACTGTGGCACTGTGATTATCAAAGGGGAGCCTACTGTCCACCTGTGTCCCGTGTTCCCTTCTGACACCTTCAGTGTTAGGCAGGCTACCACCTATGTGGCAGTTACTGCGTAAGGTGTTTTGGAATGGGGTATGGCACTGCAGTATCAACACTGGTGTTCAGTCCATGCCTTGGACAACAGGCACTTGTTGCAGTACATATGACCCCATGTCTCCCTCTCTCTCTCTCTATATATATATATATATATATATATATATATATATATATATATATATATATATATATATATATATATATATATATAAACATATCTGTACATATCTATCCATATCTATACATATCCATACATACATATCCATACATATCTATATATATCTATATATATCTACATATATCGATATATATCTATATTTATCCATATATACCCATATATATCTATATATATATATATATATATATATATATATATATATATATATATATATATATATCTACATATATCTATATCTATCTTTATATGTATATATGTATATATGTATATATCTATATATAGATCTATATATCTATAATTCTATATATCTATATTTCTATATATCTATATATATCTATATATATATATATACACACACACACACACACACACACACACACACACACACACATATATATATATATATATATGGGTCTAGGTTACAACGTCGACAGATGGGAAGACCGACAGCGAAATCACTGACGCGAGAAGATCGACGGATGAAAACACCGACGCGGAGAACACCGAGATGGGGAAAGGATGTGTAAGTATGCGGTAGTGACGGACGTTAGGGTGCGAGTAAGGTAAGTGTGCGATGTTGGCGGTGTGTAGGGGTAGGGGTGGGTTAAGTGAGTTAGGGTTAGGGCGCGAGTTAGGTAAGGGTACAGTAGTGAATGTTTTGGGTTAGGGGCGGGTTAAGTGAGTTAGGGTTAGGGCGCGAGTTAGGTAAAGGTGCAGTAGTGAATGTTTTGAGTTAGGGGTTAAGTGAGTTAGGGTTAGAGCGGGGGTTAGGTAAGGGTGCAGTAGTGAATTTGTTTGGGTTAGGGGCGGGTTAAGTGAGTTAGGGTCAGGGAGTGGGTTAGGTTAGTGTGCGATAGTGACGGACCTTAGGGTTAGGGTTTCGGTTAGGGTAGTGGATAGTTGTGTATGTAAGGTTTAGTGTTTGTTTGTTAGGATTTAGGTGTGCTTGTGTTGTGTGTGTGGTTTTTGGTCAGGGAATTTGTTTTGTTTATTGGTTGTTGTGATGATGTGTTGAGTGTGTGTGGTGTCGTGTTTGTGAGCTGTCGATGATGTGGTGTCGGTGATGTCATTGTCGATGTTGTGTGCTGTCGGTGTTATAACCTAGAACCATATATATATATACATGTATATATACACATACATCTAAACATCCATTGCTGTACATATAGCTGCACATATAGGCACATATACTGCCCACCTTTCATGGTGGGGATGCAAATTATGCAACAGTTGTGAGACATACGGTTATGTAATACTATTGCACAATGTTGTGCAGAATGCATTCTGCTGTCCTCAGGCCGTATAGCTGTAGCAGGCCTCACTGCCTGTAGCTCAGTCCCACAACGTTTAATCACCACATGACATATACCGGCACTGCTTGCTGTCTGCAATGCCACACACTACAACCTACATACATATGTGCACATAGCAGCCTTCAACAACATACATATGTCCAGCCTTCACTAACAGTTGCAGTATGTCTCTTGCCCTATGCAAATGTGCATGTACATATAGATACGGACTGCTGCCACATATGGATGATTCACAGTATGTAGGGTACCCTTCAGACACATCTTTTGGATGTCAGTAAATACATATCTGTTACATACCTTACCTTTGTATTCCTCACCTCCGTCTGTTGTAGGTGTTGTATTTTTTATTTTTTTTTTTTGGTTTTGGTTTCCTCTGTGTGTTGCTGTTTGTTTTCAGTGTCTGTCTCCTACTGCCTGTTTGTATCCGTCTGTCTGCCTGTCTCTGTCTGTCTCTCTCGCTCACGGTCTCTCTCTCTCCCAGTTGGTGCAATGACATTATTGCATGTGTGGACAGCAGATACAGGCTGCTTTTCTAGGTATCTGCACATGTGCATGTGATGGCCTCTGCACCAATTGGTGCCCACCATTTAGTAATTGCATGCAGCCTGCTGTGTGGTAATTGCAGTTCTCACTGTGATTTCAGGACACTGCTATAAAATGATAGGTTAGGTAGGCGTAGCCCTTTCAGTTTTGCAAGGTGGGGACCATGCTTGTTTGCTGTGGACACTGTTGTCTCAGTCAGAAGGTTGGTATATGTCTCATATCTGAAGCTGGGTTGTAGCCAGTGAAATGCATGTTGTACTGAAACCTGACTGTTGCTTCTTCCAGTACACTCTTCTCAGTGTGTAGGTTTACTCACACCTCCTAATGCTAACACTGGATACATGGGAGTATGTGCTTTCTTTTTGAATTAGAGAATTAACTGGCATACAACAGTAGTTATTGCAATGTATTCCGTTGGCTTTCCTAGCAATGCTAAGCTAAGCGCACACATGCCCACACTGGTGCAAACCCACTTACTACTATTTACAAGTGCTCACTCCCGGTAATCCCTGTGCTCATTTCTTTGACAGAAAAGTAAATGGGGAGATAGGAATGTGGTGAAAAAGGGTGCACAAAGAGGGGAAGACAGTAGGGAAACCAGCTCGGGATGTACAGGATGGGTGTGGAGAAGGTCCATAGCTGCCCATTTCTTTACCAGCAACAGCTGTGCAGATGCAATACATTAGGAGGGATATTTGAAACCTTCCACCCTTGAGAGAGGGGTGAGGACAACTAAGTATGTTGTACTACCAATTATGAATATCAGGCACATGCACTGTTTGTGAACTGCTATACTGTCATTAGTACGTTACTCACTTCTGAACAGTTTGTGGTTTGTTTGTGTTGATATTAGCACAGTCTGTTCAGGATAACTGGACATATTTCACTACTGTGTATGCCTACCTACACCCTTGGTTGTACCTGACTACACGGGTATATAGTACCTTTGGGTAGAGGTGCAGAACTGCAGAGTGCATTATTTATTATCTTGTGATGTTTATTTTCTGAACATGCAGAGTTGCTGTGTACCTGTAAGTCTATAAAGGCTAGTAATCTGTCTGAGTAGCACCCACCTGTGGACATATCCAGATGGTAGACAGATGTTAGCCTAGTATTCATTGACTGTGCACCACACCAGTCTTTTCAGCACCTGAACAATGGCATTGTCACAGGTGGTTGCTAGCAGTACATGACTACATCCTTTGATATTTCTGTGTTGTACTCCTACATAAGGGCATGCTTGTGGAATTCATTCTACAGCTATTTGCAGAGTGTGTAACAGCAGACAGGCTGATATGCCTGTGTGTTTCTGACTCTTCCAGGCCTCAGATACTCTCAGGTATATATTTGAACAGCCTCAGGGAAAGGTACATGTCAGTGGGATACACCTGTGATATATTTCAGATATTTTGCAGTTGCGACTTGGGGGATTCTGAGCATATGTATTACTACACCTTTTCTGACGTGCAAGCAGTGTCTACTCTCACTTATTGACATTTATCATTAAGTGGGATTCCCCACCTTTCTGCCTACTGTTACTACATTTCACAGGGAGTCTGAGGGGCACAGCTAACATTTGTTTGCAAATCAGTGACATCCCTGTAAACCAGTCACAGTTGGGAGGTCTGGTCTATTAAAATATGCCAGTGTTTATCCTGCTCTGATACTGTGTGGGGTTTGTAAAGTGCTACTGTAACATTATTCCCCACTATTCCCATTATTCCCCTCTTTTCACAGTCATGTCATGCAATTCCACAAGACTTGCTGGTTAAGGGCCACAGAACATGATTTGTGTTATGCCATTCCTATTCTCCATTTACATTCACTCACTGTAATGCATGCTATATTTCTTTCAGCACCAAGTTATTGTATATCTGCTGTGGCTTAGTGGTACGTCATGCAGACTGGTGAGTCCAAGGTGTGGGGTTTGAGACTGACAAGGGTATTTTATTTTGCTGTTGAGCAATACAAGAGCCCTGTCATACAGAGTGACTAAGGCACTTTTAAGCAGTTGTAAGCGGGTTTGCGTGGGTTTGCGCGACATTTAGCGATGCTTAGCTAAGCGCACACAAGCTCACACTCGCGTACCCCCGCTAACTACTGCTTAAAAGTGCTTACTCTCGCTAACCCTCGCGCTAATTTCTTTGAAAGAAAAGAAAATGGGGTGATAGGAAAGTGGTGAAAAAGGGGGCACAAAGAGGGAAACACAGTGGGGAAACCAGCTGGGATGTGCAAGGAAGGGTGTAGGGAAGGCCCATTTCTTTACCAGCGACAGCTGTGCATATGTTCGTAATTTGGTGTGAAATTTGCAACCTTCCATCCCTGAGAGAGGGGTGAGGACAACACAGTATGTTGTACTGCCAATTATAATTATCAGTTTACATGTCCTGCAGACATGTGTGCGAAATGGGCAGCTATGTATGGGGCGTAATTTTTTGTGGGAACAGATTGCCCTTTTTTATTTTTTTTTTCAGGTGAGAGTGGAATGTGAGGTAGGGGATGTAGGTATATTTGGGGAGGTAGGTTGGGGAGGTAAACAGACAAGACAAACAAGATGCATGCAGGGGAGGAATTTGACACATGGGGTGGGTGAACACAATTGACGGGGAAGGTTGTTTGGAAATCGCAAGCCCATGAACTCACAGATGATAACAGTGGAACTGAGATCCCCACCCATGGGCAGTCACCACTGCACCTTCACAGCCCCGAGGGTGGCTGTGCTGGGGGCAGAGTAGGACGGGCAGGCTCACCCGAGAGATGCACCACTCTCGTCTCAAGCTGGCATAGGGGATCAGCGACTGAACGCTGGATCTCCCTACGCACCACAGTCCGGACCCTTCGAAGGGTGACAGGTGGCCCTTCTCCGCCCACACTTGCACGGGGGGATGAGCCCCATCCCCTGCAGAGCTTCCACCCGAAGGTGGCACAGGACCAACGGAGGAGGGGAGCCCGGGCTGGGCACCAGACCTGCTGGTGCCAGGTGCACTCGCCGGCTGAGGTGGAACAGGTGGGTCCGCTGGGTCCGGCCTTCCCATACGTTCTGTGATTAGGTGTGCTTAATTACAACATAAGCAAAACAGCATTCCAGATTAGTTGTAACAGCATGCAATAATATTCTCATTAACCCAACACACCAAGGGTACAACAGTTGAACAGCAAGCATAACTCATGCATATATTGAACTACAGTGGTTATTCCAACAGCATGCAGGGATGTTTGGTAGCAAGAGGCCACCATGATTGTGGTGTTTAAACAGGCACATGCATCAACGTAAATGCAAATATTTATAGAATAGGACATATGTCCCAACAAATATTTAAGATTACACATACCCACTGAGGTGTGGAATTGCATGGTTTATGCACATACAGTAGGGTGTAGAAAAAACCTCAGTTAACATCTTTTAATGACCTTTTCATCTACACTACATTCCTAGTGACTGCAGGTGTATATCCCCTACATGTATAATTACACTTGCCACCATACATTAGGTTGTGTAATGGGTTTGGCTAGTTCAATATATGCCTGACCTATATCTGACATACTAACTGTCCAGGATGCAGATGTTACTGCTACATATTTCTTGATTACATTTATATTTCTTTATCTACATATCTGGGATGTTTTCACATGACATTTTCACTTCGATTTATACAGAACCCTGCATTTCTTGACACACACTCACATTTTTGGTGAAAAAATAACATGCTACACGTGTACCAGATTTACTTATTCATGCCAGCCAGTAACTGACTGTTGTGGACTGTATATATGTTTCACAGCTACTAGCACTTCCATCACCCACTTTATATGGGACTGCACAACTCTGGGTTGCCAGCACCTTTTCAAACAGTACTGTTTGTATAATGCAAGGATACAACAACATTTCAGACTCTGTGACACAGACACACTCTGGATTTTAGACCTTTATTAATGACATTACACACTTTTCCACAGGCTCACTCCTTTATTTGTTTTAATGGTGTATATGGCAGACATGTTCAAGACATATTATACCTTTATTAATGGTTAGAACAATCTTTTTTCAGGCTCACTCAGTTATGTTATATGACAGTGCCTGCAGAGATATTATTCCAGACATATGTTACCTTTCTTAATGGGGTACTACACTCTTTTTCTGCCTCTCTGACGTTTTTATCTGACAGTACATGCAGAGGACTTATTCAGGCAATTTTATGGCTGTTTTATTGGACTACAACACTTTCTTTCATGCTCTCTCCCATATTTTATATAACAATACATGCAGAATAATCACTAACCTGCCTGGTGGTGCAGCCTTAGCAGCCTATCAGCATAGGCTTGCTAATTTGTAGCTCAGTCACCTGCAGCTGTAAAGTAAATGAAGGGATATTGAGACATACCTATCCGTTATACATACTCGATTATCAATTCTTACATACTGCATTCCATGGCTACATACTCAGTTGTGGGGCATCCCGCATCCCACGGGCCTCCTGTATCCATTGGTTCAGGCGGTCCTGCTTTCATCTCTTCAGGTCTGCATGGTGGTGACGGACCTGTCACCAGTCCGAGGAATGCCTGTGGCACTGGTGAGGTCACGAGCTAACCGGTTCCAAGCCTCTGCCTTGTACTCCATCCCTTGGAACTGGCCCTGCAGGAGTCTTGACTCGTGATGGTGGATAAGGAGCCAAACCATGTATTTAGACTCCTCAATGCCCCAATGTTGCACTCGGAAGCGTGTTCCCTCTCTGACACCAGACATTCTAACTGCAGATGTGAGCTACAATCAGTTATGGCGTGTATTCCCACCTGTGGGGCTTAAATATGCCGCATTTCCTGCACTTTTTTGTGATTGGCCATTTTGTAAAATTCTCGGCTGACTGCAGACCTGCTTAGTAATGGTTAAACTACCATTCGTAAGTATATGAATGTTAATAGTGGCTGCTTCCCCTATGTTGTCATGGCTTAGTGGTTCTGTACTTTGATTATGATGCACAGGGTCCTGGGTTCGAACCTTGTCATTCTTTTATTTTAATACTGTCTAGACAGGCTAGGGGGTGTGGCTGCATTTAAGCAACTTTGCTGTACGTTGCTCCCCAGTGCCCTACGGTGCCCTGGTTGGCACGGCGCGCACATCCGAGCAAACACATTGCACTGGGTAAAGCGCTATTAAACTATGGGCAACTCTGTTTAGCTGGGTAAAGAGCTATTAAACTATGGGCACCTCTGTTTAGCTGGGTAAAGTGCTATTAAACTATGGGCACCTCTGTTTAGCTGGGTAAACCGCTATTCAACTATGGGCACCTCTGTTTAGCTGGGTAAAGCGTTGCTTAATGGCAGGCTATTATATATCTGGATCCTTTAAAAATATATATTTTGTTCACTGATACATTGGCCATTTCACTGCTTTTACTAATATTTTCATCATATATGTCTGGTATTATTTCAAATACTGATTTAAAACATAAATAAGAAGGGGAGTGGTGGGACTCGAACCATGAATGCCTCCTCTTTGTGCATACGCTCTACCATTATGCTATTGCAATTTGGTGTGATTTGCATAAAAATTCTTTCTTATGCTCTTCCATGTCGGAATTGCTAACTATAGCTAAGCAATGGGCACACCCGCGCAAATACGGGCAGCTATATTGTGGATTTAAAAAAAATATATATTTTACTTTTTATAACTGTGATGGGAGTTTACAGTGTCAGGAAGTGTGGTGTTGGGTGCAAGTACATTTGAGCGAACTTGCTCTTGTGTGTTGACATTTTGCTTTTACTACACTTGCAGGGGTGTGGACAATTAGACTGCTCGGCAGTCGGACACACCCCCTGCTTTCATACTCGATCCATGTAAGAGTTACGGTTGAGTCAGCATGCCCTTATGAATATTCATGGCACGCTGATGTCATACCATTCAACTGCAGCCTCCGAGTGAGACTTATTAAGTCTTACATGGAGGATTCATGAATCCAGAGGTATGAATATTGTAGTACAACATGTACAAGAAGTGTTCAAGGAAAAAAAGAAGGTAATAAAAACATGGAAATTAAAAGAGTTAACAGAAAAAGAGAATAAGGAGTTGGAAAAGGAGATTTCTGTAAATGAGCTAGATAATGTATTAGGACAAGTACAGATTTGATTTCAGACCCAAATTGAATAGAGTATGAAATGTATAAAAATTTAATGAATTAGCAAAAAAATATATTTTTAAAGATTTTGAATGAATGGATAAATGAAGGTTTTATGTATAAAGAATTATGCAATGGAATACTTAAATTCATATGGAAGAAGGAAGGTAGATGAAAATATAAAAACACAGACAAATAGTATTGAATAATAATGATTATAAAACCTTTATGAAAATAATACAAAAGAGATGTGAAACTAAAATGGAAAATATTATGGAAGACAACATAGTCCCCTGGATTCAACAAAATCCATGCAAAAATAAGAGTATTCTTGCACAGACTGGTTTGTGTCCGTTTAGCACAGCAGCGCACCTTAAATTTATTTATTTATTTATTTACATTTGTTGACCGGGAGTGTCCGACTGGACGTAGGTCCATTTTCAGTGGAGGCCCGGGGAGAAAAGCTCCACAGTTAAAATAAACAGACAGTAGTTACATTGGATTACATAGCGATTAACAATATAACATAGCAATTACTTACAACATATTTACAGATGCAGAACATAGTACATCAGTAGACAACTAGAATCTTTATCTGTGAAGTACATAACAGACATTAAAAAGAAGGTATGTACCTACCATAATGTTCCATGTTAGTTGTCTTCTTCTCGCCTTCTTTCTTGCTGGTTGGGTTCGGAGCCGATCCTTGGCTCTGACTCGGCCATCTTCAAAAGCTTGAGAGCTGCTTACTGGCTCGAGGCCCCCCTATATCTCATGATGCCTGGCTCTAGATACCCATATCTCATTTGGTAAGTCTAACTGCAGACATAATAATAAGGGAATCCTATCCTAGAATGCATAAATCCTACTGGAGAGACTACTAGTCACAAAGAAATAGCCAGAGAAGACTCAGCCAGTGAAAAATCAAGAAGAACTCTTCTCAGTCCACTAGGATAGGGGGATGGAGGGGGGAACACAAGAAAGAAGGTGAGAAGAAGACAACTAACATGGAATGTTATGGTAGGTACATAACTTCTTTATGTTAAATTGTCTATCTCGCCTTCATTCTTGCTGGTTGGGACAGCGTCCCTAGCGCCTAAAACCCTGGGTGGCTCATCGGAAGAGACTCTTCAGAACATTGGAACCAAAGTCAGCTCTGCTCCTGGAAACCAAATCCAACTTGTAATGTGAAATGAAGATATGTGGGTTGGCCTATGTAGCCGCAACACAAATAGATTCCATGGGCGGCCTAGCCTGAAAGGCCACCGAAGTAGCTAAAGCTCTGGTAGAGTGACCTTTTGGTTTGACTGGTAATTTTACATTCCTGAGTTGATATATGAATGTGATGATAGAAGTCAACCACCTGGATAAGGTTACCTTGGAGACCGAAAGACCTTGTTTACCTACTGCATAAGACAGGAAAAGTTGATCTGATTTTCTAATGTCTTTGGTTCTATGCAAATAAAAGCGTAGCTGCCTGTGAACATCTAACTGATGCAACTTATATTCCGCCCTGTTGGAGTGGTTAGGGAAAAACACAGGAAGGTCTATGGACTGATTCAAGTTACTCTCTGAAGAGACCTTAGGAAGGAAGGAAGGATTAGTCCTAAGAGCAACCCTGTCATTGTGGAACACAAGGTATGGGGGACAGATAGAAAGAGCCTGTAGTTCCGAAACTCTTCTGGCTGAAGTAATAGCTACCAGAAAAAGGGTTTTCCAAGATAAGAACTTCAAAGAACAAGAAGCTGCAGGTTCGAAAGGGGGCAAAATTAAAGAAGCTAAGATCAAATTTAGATCCCACGGTGGTGGAGGATCTCTCACTGGGGGCCTGAGCAGAGTGGTTCCTTTGAGAAAGGCTTTACACAGCTTATGGGACATGATATTGTTTTCCGACAGGCCAATGTGAAAATTTGAAATTGCGGCTAACTGAACTCAAGTTGTAGCGGAAGCGGACCCAGCATGGAAGAGCTCTGCAAGAAATTCCAAAATGTAGTGTACAGGGGCTGAAAAGGGGTCTATACTTTTTGCCTCTGCCCAGGAAGAAAAACGTTTCCACTTACTGGCGTACGTTTTTCTGGTTGTAGACTTGTGTGATGACAAAAGGATTTTGCGTACAGAGGGGGAGATATCTGGGAGCCTGGCTAAGGTTGGAAGTGGAGCAACCAAGCCGTGAGCTGGAGAGAGTGTAGGGATTGGTGCAGCCCGCCCGATTGATGAATCAGGAGGTCTGGAGCTAGGTCCAGAGTCCAAGGCTGCTCGAGAAGATAGCGATGCAGGAACAGGAACCATATTTGTCAAGGCCAGTAAGGAGCAATGAGGATCATTTTGCAACCCAAAACGGTAGCCTTCTGAATTAGCTTCGGAATGAGGGGAAAGGGCGGGAATGCATAAAGAAGTCCCTGAGGCCAATCGTGGACTAGAGCTTCTCTGGGGGAATGCCCGGGAAGTGGAAGGAGAGAGAAGAAATTGCTGCACTTGCTGTTGAAGGGAGTTGCAAACAGGTCGCAGAAAGGTTGGCCCCATTTGCAGAAGATTTGGTCTGCAACTACCTGGTTCAGAGACCACTCGTGAGGCATGAGAATTGCTCTGCTCAGTCTGTCTGCTATGACGATGGACCTCCCAGGGATGTGCATTGCAATCAGAAACCATTGGAAAGAGATCGCCCACTGCCAGAGTCTGAGTGCTTCTCGACATAGGGGGTAGGACCTGGTTCCGCCCTGCTTGTTGATGTACCACACTACAGACATATTGTCCGTTTGAATTGCAATAGTCCCAGTAGGAAGAGAGTCCTGAAGAGCCTGCAATGCTAAGAGCACGGCCCTCATCTCCAAGACATTTATGTGCAGATGATACTCATGAGGTTGCTAGGTGCCTTGGACTGTTCTGCCCTGATAATGCCCCCCCCACCCGATCAGGGAGGCATCCGTGGTCACCGTAGCCACTGGAGGGGGGAGAACAAATGGTCTGCTGTGGAGCACTGATGTGGAGACCATCCACCACGCAAGATGCTTCTTGCATGCTTGAGTGATCATAATCATGTAAGACATGGGAAGTTGCTGGAAGGACCATTGGGTAAAAAGAAGCCACTGGAGAATCCTCGTGAAAATGAGCTAGAGGGACAAGTATGATCGCTGCTGCCATGAGACCCAGAGTTTGAAGGACAAACCTGGCATGAATTCTTTTGCATGCTAATAAAACCTTGACATGCTGATGAATCACTAACACCCTGTCTGGTGGGAGGCTCGCTAACATGTCTTTGGTATTTAAATTTGCGCCTATAAAGGTGATAGACTGACAGGGCAACAATGCAAACTTTTCAAAATTTATTGTGATACCTAGCCTGGAGCAAGTGTTGATAGTGCAGTCACTGGCTCGCAGAAAGTGATGTCTGGTGGTAACAGTGAGGAGCCAGTCGTCGAGATATGGAAACACCTGGAATCCTTGCCGTCTCAGGTGAGTGGTAACTACTGCCATACATTTGGTAAACACACTGGGGGCTGTGGTGAGACCAAAGGGCAGAGCTCTGAACTGATAATGGCTGGCTCCCAGCCAGAAGTGAAGGAATCTTCTGGAGCGTCTATCCATTTTGATGTGGTAGTACGCATCCTGAAGATCTTTGGAGCACATCCAATTGTCCTGACCCAGGAAGGGTAAAATGGACTGAAGCGTGACCATCCGGAACTTCGTTCTTTGTACAGACTTGTTTAGTCTGCTGAGATCCAAAATGGGTCTCCAGTCCCCTGTCTTTTTTGGTACCAAAAAGAACCTTGAGTAAATTCCAGATCCTTGTTGGTCTTCTGGGACTTGCTGGATGGCCCTTTTTCTTGGCAGTTTTGAAACTTCTTGCACTGCTTGGTCCCTTAGATTGGGTGGAACATCTGGAAGGGACTTGTTTGACCTCAAACCTGCGAACGAAGGGAATTCTGTAGCCTCCGGATATGACTGTACCCATTTGTCTTGTGTTATGTCTTGCCAGGCTCTTGGGTACAGCGATAATCTTCCCCCAACTGCCTCCAGAGGTGGGCAGCCGGGCAACCCTTCAGGGATGCTGGAAGGGCTTCTCAGAGAAAGATTCTCTGCTGCCCTGATTTTGTGGACCCCCTCTGCCATGAGGGCGGCATCTGTTATTGCTCCCTCCTCTGCCCCTGGATGGGAACTCACCACGTGTGTCCGGCAAGGCTCCCTGGGATTTCCGGAACCACATCTTTCCACTCTTCTGACCCTTAGGATATGGTCTGGAAGGAGTGGAAAAAGGGACTCAAATGGCAGAGAGAGTCTTGCCTTCCTGCTCACACCTGGTAAAGGTATCTTTCACCTGTGATCTGAAAAGAGAGGAACCATCAAAGGGGGTGTTGGTAAAAGATGCTCTGAAAGGTTCCGCAAAGTTACATAGCCGCATCCAAGCGTGCCTCCTTAGGGCTACGCCTGTGCCTGCGGCTCTACTCGCACCATCAGCTGCATACAAAATGAGCCTCATGGAGGAGTTTACCACTGAATTAAGAGTCGCCAGCTGGGAGGCTGCCTTAGCCTGGGCCCCCTCAGCTGATGGATCTTGCAGGATATCTCCAAGCTCTTTCAGGAGATCCCTCTGAAGATGGGTAAAGTGGCACAGGTAATTTAGGGACCGCATGGAAAAGGTCACTGAAGAGAACATCCGCTTCCCATATCTGTCCATCGTCCTGGACTCCTTGTTAGGGGGATGGACAGATGAAGAAGTTTCAGCCAACTCCTTCTTTGTGGCCGCCACTACCACCATGGCATCAATGGGGACACCTTTGGTAAAGAACTGTTTGTCCTGCGGTGCAGTAATGAATTTGGCAGGTCTTCTAGGGGTCGGTTCCACTGTGTCTGGAGCCGTCCACGCCTTCCGAGCCACCACAGACATCAGTGGGTTGAAAGGTGGAGACATCCAGGAGGTGGAAGGTCGGGATCCAAACGCGTCCAGGAATACCGATTCATCCTCGGAAGAGCTTAGGGTAGTCAAGTTTGCCTAAGCATCTCAAGGATGTCTGAGAAGGAGACATCTTCAGAGGGGGATCTTGGGGACCCTTCCGACTCCTCTAAGTCGGCATCGGATGTGACAGACTCGGGGGAGTCAACATGCTTCCTCTTGCATTTCCTCTTGCAAGGTGGCTCCTCTGAATGATCAGGGGAGGCCTCAGAAGAGGAGGATACACCCAAAGGGGTGTCCTGGAGCGCTGAATCCCCATGCTTGGAGTCTGGAAGAGGGGCAGAGGCTGAAGCAGGCACCTTATGGGGAGGAGCCGATGGGGTCGATCGTGGGACTGACTCAGGGGCCAGTACACTCCTCATCACCTTGAAGGCATCCCTGCCAGGACGCAGAGAGGGCTCCGGCTCCGAAGAAACCAGAAGCCCTCCCCACACCGAGGGGGATGGCTCTGAGGCAGATGTGGAAGCTGAGCTCACCTGAGCCGAAGACCAGAGGGGGAGAGTGGGGTTGGACAAGGGTCTGATGCCACTCACCCCCTCGGAGCCGACGAGGGAGTCTTAGCACCCAGATCCCTCCAGGGAAGGTACCATAGAAGGGATCGGAGCCGACGACGAAACTGAAAGAGAGGGTATCGGCGCCGACGGTTCCACGACTCAAACCCCAACGAACTCCAGCTCTGAGGTCACAGGATGAGTCGGAGGAGGAATATCTACAGCTGTGGACGGAGCCGACTCCTGATGAGCAGGGCTGGACAACATTTTGGCTAGGACCTGTGATTTTAACAGCCTACTGACCACTCTTTCCAAGTCATGGTCCAAAAGTCTAGAGGACCGAGAAGAGTGGGATGAGCGATGACTACGCTGCGATTGGAGCAGGGGCGACTTCGGAGCCGAATGTATCGACTCCAAAGAAGGAGACCTGGATCTTTTCCGACTCTCAGCCGGCTCCGAAGAACATGTTGGAGCCAACTGGGAGGCAGGGACATCGGTTTCAGCTGGAGCCAAGAAGGATTGTGTGGCTTCACCCAACGACGGCTCCGAACTGGGAGCCAACGGTTTAGGTGGCCTGGAAGATTTCACGGGCTGAGCCTTCGCTGGCGAATCTTGGGGTTTTAGTAAACTCTTCAGGAACAATTTATTTTTGCGCTCCTGCAGGACTCTTGGACTGAAAGCATGGCAGATCGAGCAAGAGTCCTGCAGGTGCACGGCGCCCAAACAATAAACACAAGAAGTGTGACCATCTGTCAGAGACATTTTCTGACAGCATGAGTCACACTTCTTGAATCCGGACGGTTTAGGATCCTTGGACATCCTGGAGGAAAACCAAGGACAGGAACACACACAGAAAGGTTAAAGTAACCAACCAGTAAAATTTTACACACTACAGTTACCACAACAAAAACTATAGATAACTATCACTAAACACTAACAGTGATTAATAAAATAATTTTTTTTTTTTTTTTTAGAAGGAGATAGAGAGAAAGGTTAACCTCTAACTTAAATGGAAAAACCTTACTAAGTAAAGGGAGAGAAGGGGGGAGGGGAAACTCTCTAACTTAAATGAGTTTCTTGAGGAAAGGTAAACGGATCTAAAGAAGAAACTAGCTACAATACAACAGTCTAATCTAACGACTAATCCTACACTAAAAACTACAGATTTGACAAGAAAAATACAATAATAACAAAGTTTTATATGACCTGAGCCAGTAAAACAACCTCGCAGCAGAAGTGGCAAACGAGATCTGGGTATCTAGCTCCAGGCATCATGGGATATAGGGGGGCCTCGAGCCAGTAAGCAGCTCTCGATCTTTTGAAGATGGCTGAGTTGGAGCCGAGGATCGGCTCCGAACCCAACCAGCAAGAATGAAGGCGAGATAGACAACTTAACATCAAATGTTACAATAAGAAGTTCCTGCTGTATAATAAGTACTAGGCTTATGAGCATCTGAGCTTGCTATAATCAAGGTAGTTAGTGCCATAGCCGGCCTTAGGCATAGGCCAACTAGGCAGCTGCCTAGGGCGCTGCTTTAGTAGGGGCACTTTTCCAGTATTTATTTGGTGTAGGTAGACCAGGATGGGTGCACTGGGTGGTGTGGTGGGGGTTGCCGTGGTGCCCTTTTGCCTAGGGCACCAGTTGACCTAAGGCTGCTCCTGGTTAGTGGAGTGGAAAGAAAGGTAGTGGTTGGACAGGGTGGGTGATTTTAGAGTGGGAGTTGCAAGGGCATAGCCAGCATGTTTTTTTAGGTGCGCTTTTAGTAAAGTTTGGAAGTGGGTGCATGATGGTACGGAGGTAATTGTGGGTGAGAGGGAGTACCATAATTTGGCTATGGTGCAAGAGAATAGTGCTTCACCAGCAGTTATTGGCTTTAGTGATCTGCAAGTGATTTTTGTTGCTGGATCTTAGTGGTCTGGTGTTGCGATAGGGTTGGAGTAGATTCTGGAGGGATGGGAAATTTAGTGGATGGTTTACTAGTTTGTGGGCAAGTGAGAGTTGATACCATTGAAGAAGGTGAGGGAGTTCAAGCCAGCCAAGTTCAGCAAGTAAGAGACAGTGGTGACTACGGTAGGATGCCCCTGTGGCGAATTTGGCGATTTTGTTGTAGCAGATCTCTAGCTTGTTTAGATAGCATTGCCTTAGGTTGGTATATACTGGAGAGGCATAAAGTAGGGTGGAAATAAGGTGGGAATTTGCTATTGAAATCTTTGCTGCTTTGGTGAGAAGTTGTTTATTTCTGTATAACACTCCTAGTTTTTTGTGGACTTTTTTATGGTCATGGATATGTGAATGCCAAATTTTAGTTTATTGTCTATTTCCACTCCTAGCAATTTGGTGTGTTCAGTTGGGTATATAGTGATGTTGTCTTTTGCTGTGATGTTAAAGTTAGAGTTGTTTTGAGTATGTTTGGTGGGTTGGAAGATGAGTAGTTTAGTTTTGTTTGGGTTGAGTATTAATTGGGCATCGGATAACCAAGTTTCAACAGAGGAAAAGGCTTCCTGTGTGACTTTTTGCAGTTTGGGTAGGGACTGGGCTGAGCAGATGATGGTTGAGTCATCTGCGTATTGTATGAGTGTGCCATGTTTGGTGGTAGAGGCTAGATTATTGGTGAAAACAGAGAAGAGTAGGGGTCCAAGGATGGATCCTTGGGGAACCCTTATGGAGAAAGGTAGTTGGGGAGATATGTCATTCTGCCAATCAACGGATTGTTGGCGGTCAGACAGGTATCTGCTGATCATCACAGTGATTTACCAGGGATATAATAATAATAATGAATTTGTGGAACAGACCAGAAATATGAGCAATAAACCTGGAACTGCAACAATCCAGACAGTCAATATGTAGGGTCAGAACCCTTTAGTGTAATGAATCTGGACCAAGCCTGACAAAGTAGGGGGTAAAAGGCATGAAAATAGGGACATATCTGAAATACTGGAGTAGATAAGTTGACACAGTTGCTGCAGTAACACCCTCATGTCTGTCCTAACGTATATTGACTGAAACAGCACAAGTCCAACATTAAATTACTTCCCAGTAGTTAGTGACTGAAATCCTTTCATCAGCCCACTGATGTGTCAGAAATACACAACACTTGTGGGCCAGGCAACACTACTTCCGACAAATATCTGGACATAACATCACGTTAGGGAAGCTACACTCAGCTGCTAAGTATGTCACCAAGCACTGTCCAAACTACAGTCAGACAGACACAACACTAACCCAAATCTGCTATAGGGAATTACACATGTGTTGGCAAATATATCAGGTACTACAGGGATGTCACAGCACTGAAAAACAGACACCAGTGTGAAAGTGCATACCCACAACCAATTCAACCACAGTCACAGTGGCATACCAGTAAGGCAAAGGAACAATACAGTATAAGGACTGCGTGAACAAAAACATCTCAACATGTTTGTCACTCACACACTACCCCCACATATATTGGCCCAAGTCACAGTGTACTATGATGCTTGACTGTGGTATGGGACATATCTCAGTCTGCCCCTACATACATATACAGCCGCTACACCACCAGAAACAGGAGCAGCATGCGCAGGAAGATAGAAAAGGAGCCATAACACATACGTCCACACCCCTCCCTACAGAGGCCAAATAATATTGACACAATGCACTGCTACACAATCCTGAAAGTCTGTCAACAATTGCCAGAAATACACAGCTCTCATAACTGTAAAGAGTCCCACAGAATGACCAGGCTTTCCCCTCATATATAAGGCTTCTTCCACAAAACATGTCTGGCAGTCTGATACATCACTGGGATAATGTCAGGAATGTAGGCACTAAATAATCATATACCATACCTATCAACCTTTTACTGCATGACATCTGGACAAAGCCTGACATAATTGTGGGACAGAGGCCCAAAAACATGGGCATATTTGAAATATTGCTGTTATAAAACTGAGAATGTTGTTGCTGTAACAGGGTTAGTTGTAACATATCTTTTCTGAGGGATATCAGGTCAGAAACACAAATGGATATTAGCAGTTACAGGCTGCAATCCCAGAGTATGCTACTGAATTCCCGAAGACAAAAAATGTCTGAGGAACACACCAAACATAGCAGTCCAAATTCTGGTCATTCTGTGGATAGCCCTACAGGTGAGAGTTATGAAAACAGATAACACTGTCAGAGTTGAAATCACCAAAGAACTTCATGCCCACACAAACCCTGTCAGACTAGCATTAATCCAAATGTATAACAGCAATACTTAAATTCTGTCCATATGTCTGGAACATTCTTCCCCATTCTGTTGGCCTGTCTCCACAGTTTTGGTTGTAAGAGGTATTCCAAATACCCTATGCGATGCTGTTGTTCACAAACCTCCATGAAGTCCTCCTCACTGGCAAGGAAAAGGGCCAATGCTCACATGACATTCTCAATGATAGGAGTGTGTTGCCATACCATTGGCTATATGAATGACAACACAACTGTCCTGCATGCAATTATCAAGTGGGGGATACCAATCGGTGCACAGGCCATCAGCTGCTCATGGGCATTACCTACAAAAGGTAAGCTGCTGCCTATGCAAAACAGTACTCTCTTCTTCACCTGTCCTCCACAGTTGTCATTACTCTGAAATGTTGATCCAATCATTTATACTCATCCCCCATTGCCAACTCTACTCCCTGCATCCTCAACATTCCACTACCCTCCCTCTCATTCACAGACAGATATTCTGTCTTAGTCCTGCTGACCTTCATTCCTCTCCTCTTGAGAGCATATCTACAACTCTACAGGGTCCCCTAAATCTGTACCCTACTCTCAGTACAGATTACAATGTCATCTGCAAACATCATACTCAACGAGGACTCCTGTATGATGTTGTCTGTCAACCTGTTCATCACCACTGCAAATAAGAAAGGGCTCATAGCTGATCCCTGATGTCATCCCACCTCCGCCTAAAATGCATCTGTCATTCCTGCCGCAGATCTCACAGCTGTCGCACCACCCTTGTACATATCCTGTACCACTGTTACATATATCTCTGCCACTCATGATTTCCTCATACAATACCACAACTTACCTCTAGGCACCCTGTCATATGCTTTCTCTACATCCAGAAAGACATAAATCAACTCTTGACCTTCTCTGTACTACTCCATCAACACTCTCAGAGCAAACATCACATCTGTAGTGCCCTTACCTGGCATGACAACATACTGCTGACCATTACTCATCACTGCCCTGCTTAACCTAGCTTCCACTACTCTTTCCAATGACTTCATGCTGTGACTAATTAATATTATCCCTCTGTAGTTACTACAGCTATGCACATCAACTTTATTCTTAAAATGGTACACAAACACTGTCTCCACTCCACATGCAATCTCTCACTTTCCAAGATATCATTAAACAAGCTTGTGAAAAACACCACTGCCATTTCCCCTAAACACCTCCATGCTACCACAGGTATGTCATATGGACCAACAGACTTTCCAGTATTCATTCTCTTCATAGCTATCCTTACTTCCTCCTTGGTAAGCCACTGCACTTCCTGATTCACCATACTCACATCATCCAACCCTCTCTCTCTTATTCTCTTAATTCATCAGCCTCTCAAAGTACTCTGTCCATTTGCTCAACATTCTCTCCTCGCTTGTGAGTATGCCTCCCTCATTATCCTTTATCACCCTTATCTGCTGCGCATCTTTCTTAGCTCAGTCCGTCTGTCTAGCCAACCAGTACAAGTCCTGTCATCCCTCCTTGGTGTCCAACCTGTCATACACATCATCATATGCCTCATCCTTAGCCTTTGCCACCTCTCTCTTTACCATGCACCTATTCTCCTCATACTCCTGTCTACTTTCCTCATCTCTCTGACAATCCCACTCCTTCATCCCTAACCTCTTTCTCTGTATACTGTCCTGTACTCGTCAGTCCACCACCAGGTGTCCTTATACTCCTTCCTCCATCCAAATGTCACACCAAGCACCTTTCTAGCCATCTCCTGTACTAGCTCTGCAGTACTTACCCAGATATTTGGTAAATCGTCACTGCCATACATTGCCTGTCTTAACTCTTCCCTGAACTCCACCTTACAATCACCCTTTTCCAGTTCCCACCATCTGATCCTTGGTGCTGCCCTTACCCTCCTCTTCTTCTTGATCATCAACATCATCTTACATACCAACAATCTCTGCTGCCTAACTACACTTTGCCCGTCACCACTTTACAGTCTCCAATCTCCTTCAAACTGGCCCTCCTACAATGGATATATTCCACCGGTGTGCATCTCCCTCCACTCTTGTATGTCACCCTATGCTCCTCCTTCTTATTATAGTATGTATTCACCACATCCATGTCCATCCTTTTTGCAAAATCCACTACTATCTCACCATCTGCATTCCTTTGCTTAACACCATACATACCCATCCCTTCCTCATCCCCTCTGTTCCCTTCACAAACATGGCCACTGAAATCTCCTACAATCACCACTCTCTCACCCTAGGGTACAGTCATCACCACATCATCCAACTGACTTCACATTTCTCTTTCTCATCTACCACACAAGCAACTTGCATAGCATATGCACTAACAACATTCATCATTACACTATCCATTTTCAGATCATAAACATCACTCTATCTGACGCTCATGCCATCCTCCAAAAACACCCTTGGCATACTGTTCCATCAGGATAACTACTATCCCCTTTCCCTTCCCATCCACACCATGATAGCACAATTGTGATCTGGCTCTGATACACCTAGCCATACTCCCCTTCCAGCTGGTGTCTTGCACACGCAATATATCCACCTTCCTCTGGCCATCATATCAGCTAGCTCTGTCTCTATACCAGTAATACTGACAACATTAAAAGTTCTTACCCTCCCTACCACACTCCTAGCCTTTCTCCTCTCTTCCTGCTGTATGAGTGTCTGATATCCTCCAGGGTATGTCTGTCAATGCAAAGTCTACTGTGCTACTGAATGACTCAAGTGTGTTACAGTAATATTAAGACAGTGTCATTAATTATGTCCCATTGCCTCCATGTATGTGTGGTATCCTACAGATGTCCTGCAGGTTGTCTAACAGGTTGAGAGGGATGACTGGGCAGCAAGAGTGTGAACACAGTGTGCCATACTGACATAGAACAGAAATGTATATCAGGTATTACCTGTGCACATGTCAGTATGAGTAGGTTATCTGGCCACCTCATAACAACAGACATGGGATGCAAGATGTCAGTTAAATAAGCTGTACATGGTGTACACATGTGTAATATTAGTTACTGTGCATTCAACAAAGTGACATTTCTACAGCTACTGGTTATTGCATTGCCCTGGCACAGCCATGCGTACTACAGTAAGCATGATTATATGTTTGAAATTGGAGAGGTGTCCAGCTGTGTTATGACTGTGTGTTCATGCCTACTATAAACAGGTATATGAACATCAACATAGCTGTATGGACTCAGCAATACCTTACTCGTAAAATCTGCCTCTATCAAAGTAGAGTAATCCCCTTTGCTGGACAGCAGCAATACACAAACCACAGACTTGGTCTCTATACTGGCTGTACAGGGCAAGTTAGGAGCTGGCACCAACTTGCCATTAAGTCAGCCTTCGTCTGATCAAGCATATAAGGTCACAGGTGGAGTACTGTAAGGCTAACGATGAGTACAAATTGGACGCATCCACCAAGGCCAATCACAAGGCCATCTTCACATATGTCTGCAATCTCAGAGGCAACAAACCAACCCACCCTGTAATGGTGGTCAATCAGATCACATACACACACAACATAGCTTCAGCCAACCTGCTGCAGATAGGTTTAGGGCAAACATCACCCTCTGGCTCACCATCACTATAGGTGGATATGCACAGCACCCACATCCCTCCCTTCATCACCAGTGAGCAGGTACATATTGCTTACTGAAAGGCAACAAACGTAAGTATGCATGGGACTTGATAACATCCCTGTCTGCATCCTACATGAACTCAGGCATGTGCTCCCAGCTCCATTACACGCTGTAGTCACACCAAATCTTGGCACCATCCACACTGAAGATGGCCAATGTCATCCCTCTACACAGACATGAATGAGGAGTAGAGGTTATGAAATTAACAAGCCCTCATTGTAGGGAATATGACACATCAGGACCAGCAGTGCAATGGAAGCAGATACAGTGCTGATAGATTACAGGGTATGTTGCGGTTAAGAGTGGTGGCTTCAGGTAATCAATGTAGCTGTCTAGGTTCTGTACATACTGTTGCCAAATGTATGAGGTCCTGTGATGTGTTTCCATTTTTATGTCTCATCAGCAAAGGTCTACTTTCTCAATGGCTGAGACAAATATAATCATAGAAGCCATACTACAGAACCATGCCATAATATTTGGCTGAAGCCAGCAACATCTGTGGGAGTGGACCAGCCTGTGGGACAACCTAGACCACAGGGTAAATGATGTTGGCCTGCATGCGCGTACATACGAGCAGGTCCAGCATCATGCAAATTACCTCATACGCCATGCCCGGAAAAGGGCTGCTGCGGTGGCCAGGGACCACACAGCCACAGGTGGGGGCCCAGCCATGCAGCCCTCACTGACACCCACCGAGGAGCTCCTTGGCAACCTTGGGCCACCCATCCCAGTACAGCATCAGGGTACAGACCCCCACATGCTGGAGGTGGGTGGAACCCGGACAATGGCTGAGGAGTGTGCAGGTAAGGCCCCAGTGGAGATTTCTAGACTAGTGTAGCAGACTCTATTTTCTGAAAAAAAAACAAAAAAAAAACAAAACAAAAGAAATACTTGTTTCCCGTCTTTTTGAACTAGTACAGTCCAGTTTTCAGGTTATTGCTGAATCCAGGGCTGTATTACAAGTTTCTGTGTTGCCCATACTTTACTTGGATAAAAGGAAGTTTCTCTGTTCACCTGTGAGAGAGGAGAGCTTTGAGCAGCCTATCTGTCCCTGGAGGAGTGGTTTTAGCCTAGAAGTTAGCAGTTTATTGGCCATTTTGGGCTAATTTTGATTGTATCTGCTCTAAAAAACAAAAAAAAAAAAACAAAAACTATACTTGTTTCCCACCTTTCTGAACTAGTATAGTCCAGTTTTCAGGTTATTTCTGAATCCAGGGCTGTGTTACAAGTTTCTGTGTTGCCCATACCTTACTTGAATAGAAGGAAGTTTCTCTGTTCACCTGTGAGAGAGGAGAGCTTTGAGCAGCCTATCTGTCCCTGGAGGAGTTGCTTCAGCCCAGAAGTTAGTAGTTTATTGGCCATTTTGGGCTAATTTCTATCTCTTTCACTTCCCTGCTATAAAAACCGCATTTGTGCAGTTTTTGCGCTTGTATTCCGCTCAGCAAGTGCCTTCCAGGTGTTCTGCAGTGTCTACAAGAGTAGAGAGACAAAAGAGAGACTTTGGAGTGATTAAGTATCATTTTTCTGCTTTTCTTGCTGTCTTAACTAATTCCGCCTAAAACGCCAGTTTTTTAGCGAATCTGTGATTTAAAAAGTTTGTTATTGCTACATATTGTACTTATTGTACTTATGTGCTGCCTGTACTTGAATTAAGTCATTTTTGTGTTTAAATAATCTGTTTAACTGTTGTAGGCTACACACTAAAGTGTGATAGCCTTTTCTGTGCATTTAAAGTGTTGTTTTGATTGTATCTGCTCTATTTTCTGAAAAAAATATGTATATATATATATATATGTATATATATGTATATATATGTATATATATATATGTATATATGTATATATATATGTATATATATACATATATATATATATATATATATATATATATATATATATGTATATATATATATATATATATATATATATATATATATATATATATATATATGTATATATATATATATATATATATATATATATATGTATATATATGTATATACTTGTTTCCCGCCTTTCTGAACTAGTATAGTCCACTTTTCAGGTTATTGCTGAATCCAGGGCTGTGTTACAAGTTTCTGTGTTGCCCATACCTTACTTGGATAGAAGTAAGTTTCTCTGTTCACCTGTGAGAGAGGGGAGCTTTGAGCAGCCTATCTGTCCCTGGAGGAGTGGTTTTAGCCCAGAAGTTAGTAGTTTATCGGCCATTTTGGGCTAATTTCTATCTCTTTCACTACCCTGCTATAAAAACCACATTTGCACGGTTTTGCGCACCGGGCAGTGCCGGTTAGCTACAGTTAAAGTATTCCTGGCTCCATGAAGTCTACTCTTCAAATTTTCCCTTGGAACTAGACAAACCTTCAACTTTAGCACTCAAACCATTAATTTCACAGTAAAGCACTTGCTTACAACTCATAGCAAGCACTAATTAACCCTAGCACTAGACCCCCCTATACTGTCCAGAAGGACAAAGCTCTCTATTCGTTCCCACCAGCCAATCAGAAAAACAGGTTACTCTACCTATTCATGCATGTCCAAAGGGCAGTTTCCAGTGTACTCTCCAGTCCAACTGGTGAATCTGGGCATTTTGAGGCAATGTTACAACTGCCTCATGTACGCAGACAACCCTCTCTTCCTACCACAAACACTAATATATGCGAGAGATGCAATTATACAGTCAAACTGGAGGCAAAGCTCTCTCAACCCAAGACTGGAACTGACAGTTAAGAGGAGAAGGGTAATACTTGCAACACACCACCAGTCTCACATAGACATAATAAACCAACACTGGCAAATGAATGCATGAAAACATACTCGGATGCTCTAAATAAAAATCTGCAAAAGCAAAAGAGACCTCCAAAGCAGACATCCAAGCAACTTCCACACCCCATCACCAACCATGAAACACATACTTCACATAATCAGTGTGCCACGCAATCACAGCCCTTAAGGCAAAATAACATACCCAACACACTAGTAATAGGTGACTCTATAGTCAGGCACACTGATGTCCCACTAACTAGGCTGGACAAGGAGAAGGTTACAGTTAGCTGCCTGTCGGGTGCCAGGATCCGCCGCATAACACAAGCACTCAGTACAACTCTGTCATTGTCCATGTTGGTGTGAATGACCTCAGATGTACTTCCCTGGACTACATGAAAAGAGACATGGAAGAGCTCTCTGATCATGTAGCCCAGGCCGGTATGACCCTGACCCTGAGTAGTATCCTGCCCTCACCAAGAATGATGCCACAGTATAAAGAAAAAATTATCAATTTCAACAATTGGCTAAGTTTCTGGTGTCATTCAAAGGGTATCCAGTATCTGTCCACCTGGTATGACATGCTCGACAGGCCACGTTGCTTCGCAAGAGATGGCTTGCACCTGTCACCCTTAGGTTTTCGAATACTGGCCAAGGCTCTTGCCGCCCCCATAGTGCCTTTTTTAGGCAAGGCTCAAAAGACAAACCCACCACCATAAACAGCACAAGTAACCAAAAACTGAGGGTAATGCTACTCAATGCCAGAAGTCTAAGCCTCAAAATGCATGAACTCGAGGCACTCCTCAGTATGGAGAACATCGACATCTGTGCAGTAACAGAAACCTGGTTTAAGGCTCCTTAGAGCAGCCCAGCACTACTAGGCTATAAACTCATACCATACCTTTTGGCCACAGAGCCAGGACCAAAACACAAAAGGCGGGGGTGTATCCATATTCATCAAGGATACCCACACCTCCAGGTTAGTGGCACAGCACAATGCATCAGAGATCATCCATGTGCAACTAACAACGGGAAAAACTGCAATCCAAATTGCAGCTTGCTACAGATCACCCACCATGACACAGGACCCCACTCTGCATTTCTGGAGACACTGGGAAATATGAAGGTCCTACCAAACACCCTAATACTGGGTGATTTCAGTTACCCAAACATAAACTGGGAGAACTACTCAAGTACTAACTCCCTTGCCCAACGCTTCCTAGAATTTATAAACTCGAATGCCATGGATCAACTGGTCAACACCCCCACTAGAGGGAACAACATATTGGACCTGGTCATCACCAACATGGGCGACCGGTGTTCCACACCGGAAGTCAACCCCTCGCTGGTTAGATCAGACCATAGACTAATTACTCTGGATATCCACATTCTGCCCCCACCCCCAATCAAGGAAACCACCATGAAAAAATTTTCAAAAGCAAATTTCACATTACTTAAGACTGAGGTGGAAAGGTTCACAGCCCCCATGCTAAAGGACAATGCTGTCCAAGCTGCTGAAACCTTTACAAAGGCACTCTATGAGCATTTGCAGGAATGCATGGATCATGCTATCCCAAGTAAAACCAAGACTCACTCCTCCAAGAAAAGGAAACCAGTCTGGTGGACCCCTGCCATAAACAAGCTATACAACAGAAGGAGGAAACTAGTACAGAAAAGAGTAAAATCCCAAAAAGGAAAGACATCCCCGATCAGTATCAGCAAGAAACTACGATCCCTCATTAAATCATCTAAGGCTAGTTTCGAAAGAAAAACTGCCAATGACTCCAAAGATAACCACAAAGCGTTCTTTAGCTATGTCAAGAACCTAAGTGGAAACTCTCAGATCTGGTCTGAGTTAGTGCAGAATGGCACAAAATACACTGAACCGACTGATATTGCCAACATTCTGGCAGACAGGTTTAGTGCAAACTTCATCCCCCTCTCAATCCCTAAAGGGCCCATAACCATACCAGAAGAATGTAGGGCCCCATCAATCACCGACACAGAGGTTAAAACAGCCCTATCCAAAGCCACAAACACATCTTCAATTGGAACGGACGGTGTCCCAGGCTGTGTCTTACAAGAGCTCCAAAATGAACTAACCCCTCACCTAAACACACTGTTCAAACTCAGCCTCTCTACAGGCTACATACCCACAGAGTGGCACACAGTAACAGTTATCCCACTCCACAAAGGTGGAGCCACAACAGACCCCGGGAACTATTGCCCTATAAGCCTGACTAGCCTAGTCTGCAAGGCTATGGAGCGCATCATCATGGAAACCATTAACAGAGACATTGGGAACCTCCAAACCTTGGACCCTACCCAATTTGGCTTTGTTAAGGCAGATCATGCCTTCTAAACCTGGTGGACTTCCTTGAGACAGTTACCAAGGCATTAGATGAGGGAAAAGAGGTCCACACAGCCTACCTAGACCTCGCAAAGGCTTTTGACACCATTCCCCATTCTAGTATTATAGACAAGCTCACCAGCTTGAACATAAACCCCTACATCACGAGATGGGTTGCCAACTGGCTCAAGGATAGAACCCACACGATGAGAGTTGCAGGCTCTACGTCCGACTCTAAACCGGTTACAAGTGGCGTCCCCCAAGGCTCAGTTCTAGGACCCTTCCTGTTTGGTATATACTTCTCAGAGGTACAGGCAAGCATAGGAGAACTATGGCTGACCAAGTTCACAGATGACTGCAAACTAGGGGCCATAATTGATTCTCTGGCTGATACAGACACCCTCCAGAAGGGTCTCACTGAGACGGATACCTGGTGTCAAAATCATGGCCTCAAGCTAAATGCCAAAAAGTGCATAGTCATCCCATTTGGAAAAAATAAAGTACCCACGAACTACCACACAGGTGGCAGTCCCCTAAATACAGAATATGCAATAAGGGATCTGGGGACCCAAGTAGATAGTAATCTCTCCTTTGATAATCATATTGCCAAGGTGGTTAGAAAATCCCTCTATGTGGCCCACCTAATCACAAAAGGGTTTGCATCTAGAACAAAAGAGGTTATTGTGCCTCTCTACTCATCACTCATTATACCCATCATAGAATACAACACCCTATTTGGGATGTACCTTACAAGACACCTGGAATAGCTGGAAAGACCACAAAGTACCTCAACAAGAGGATTACTGGCCTCAGACAGATGCCCTATGCAGCCCGACTCAAGAAACTCCAGCTGTACTTGGTTGCATACCGCTTACTCAGAGGTGATCTCTGCCTGACATACAAGGTCATGTCCAACCCAGAATTGATGGACATGCTCCACCTAAAAAAAAAAAAAAAAAACATCCCGGAGAGCCACACGATCTAGAGATATAAACCTCACCACAACAATAAACAGGACATGCTGGAGGGATAGATTCTTGTCCCAGAGACTCCCCATGCTTTGGAACAGGATTCTAATATACATCATGCAGAGCCCCTCACTAACACTCTTCAAGAGAAACCTTAACGGGTGGCTGGCAAACAGAAATTTTACCCCGGGGATCACTGCAGTGGCTCTGCTGGACAGTGGCACAGGGAACTAATGGCTCTGCTGGAGAGAGGCACAGGGAACTAATCTAAGGGGGTGGCGAATGCCAACACATTCTGGCTAGGCTTATAAATCCCCTTGGGCAGAAAGCCTACTACTTACCTATGAACCTATGAACATACTTGTATTTGTAGAGTATCTACTTGTATGTGTTAGGTCAGATTGCAGTTTTGGATGGGGTTTTTCTAATGCAAAGAAGTGCACATCTATGGTGAAGGACAGCAAATTGTGTAGTATTGGGGGTTGTACTGTAAATGTGCAGATATGCTGCATCCATCCTGTACCAATGCCACATGTGAGTATGCTGACAATACTTCTCTCCCACAACTACCTAGGTCCATTCGGTCTGCATGTGGGATGGCAGCCTGAAGCTGGTGAGTACGGTATAGTTCTGTTGTGGTCTGCCAATACCCCAGGCATGTGAAGGCCATGCAATGTATCATGCACAAAACTGCATTGCATCACAGTGGTCACCACAGGGGCCTATCTGAAGAGAATGTAACATCCCTGTAGCATACCTCACAACCTGTCAGTGCAAGACTTCTCAACAGAGACCAACAAAATGGGGGGGGGGGACAAATGGCCTAAGGTAGAGACATGAGTGAAACATTAGTCTCATACAGTGGATATAAACAGTGTACACACCCCTGTTAAGATGCCAGGTGTTTGTGATAATATATATATATATATATATATATATATATATATATATATATATATATATATATACACATATATATATATATATATATATATATATATATACAAACTGAGACCACAATATGTCAGTCCACACTTTTTCCAACCTGTAATGTGACCTATGACATGTACAATTTAGTTGTGAAACCAAGTAATCTGTTGGCCACTAAATACAGAGTATACAAACCTTACAATGAGCACATATACAAGTGCATGGAACTAGCCATACCAAACAGAACCAAGTTGCTCTCCTCCAAAAAAAGGAAGCCAATCTGGTGGACCCCACCATAAACAAACTCTACAACAGAGGGGAAAAAACTGTTGCAGAAAAGGGTGAAGTCCCAAGACTAGAAAAACTCCCTTGTTAGCCTCAGCAGAAAAATGAGATCCATCATCAAATCCTCTAAAGCTAGCTGTGAAAACAAAATTGCTGCAGATTCTAAAGACAACCACAAGGCATTCTATAGTTATGTCAAGAATCTACATGGCAATACTCAGATCTGCTCTGAGTTACAGCACAATGGCAATACATATACAGAACCAACTGATATTGCCAACATATTGGCCGACAGGTTCAGTGCGAACTTTACCCCCCTTTCACCCCCTAAAGGGCCTATCACAATACTTGAGGAATGCCAAGTCCCTATTATCATGGCCACACAGGTAAAAACTACACTGTTCAAAGCCAAGAATACAGCTTCCATGGGACCTGATAATATCCCTGGCTGTGTTCTACATGAATTACAAAGTGAACTGGCACCAAACCTGAGTACCCTGTTCAATCACAGTGTCATTCCAGGCTTTGTTCCTACTGAATGGCACACTGCTATGGTCATCCCTCTCCACAAAGGGGGAGTGACTACAGACCCCGGGAACTACCACCCCATTAGCCTGATGAGTCTGATATGTAAAGCTATGGAGCAAATCACCATGGACCTTATAAATAAGGACATAGGGAATCTCGAAACTCTGGACCCCACGCAGTTTGGGTTTGTGAAAGGTAGATCATGCCTGCTCAACCTGATAGACTTCTTTGAGTCTGTCACAAGAGCTGTGGATGAGGGCAAGGTAGTTCACACAGCCTACCTAGATCTTGCCAAAGCCTTCAACACCATCCCTCACTCAAGAATCATAGATAGACTCACTAAACTAGGCATACACCCCTATTTCATAAGATGGGTTGCCAACTGGCTCACTGATAGAACCCACACTGTGAAAGTAGCAGACTCCAAATCTGACTACTGACCAGTTATAAGTGGTGTCCCACAGGGATTGGTCCTAGGTCCACTCCTGTTTGGCATCTAATTCTCTGAAGTTCAAAACAACACAAAGGGACTCTGGCTGACCAAGTTTGCAGATGATTGCAAACTGGGGGCCATTATTGATTCTCCAACTGATGTAGACATTCTACAAAAAGGCCTCACTGACACCAGTGACTGGTGCCAGAACCATGACCTTAAGCTCAATGCCAAAAAGTGCATTGTCATTCCCTTTGGGAAAAATTCGGTGCCAGTGAACTAACACATAGGCGGTAGTCCACTAAACACCAAAGGTGTGATAAGAGAGCTGGGGACACAGGTTGCCAGCAACATCTCCTTTGATAACCACATTGCTACATTGCCACTGTAGTCAGAAAGTCCTTCTATGTGGGACATCTTATTACAAAAGGTTTCTCATCCAGGAAGAAAGAGATCATAATCCCTCTCTACTCATCCCTCATTAGACCTATCATAGAATACAACGCCCCATTTGGTATGTATCTCACTAGACACCTACAACAACTGGAAAGGCCACAAAAATACCTCACTAAGAGGATCTTAGGCCTTAGACACATGCCCTATATAGACAGACTCAAAAAACTCCAGCTATACTCTGTCTTTTATTGCCTACTTAGAGGTGATCTGTGCTTGACCTAAAAAGCCATGTCTGACCCAGAGCTGCTCGATATGCTACACCTAAAGAAATCCCAATCCCTCCATGCCACACACTTCAGGGACCTAAACCTCATTACCACAATAAACAGAACATGCTGGAGGGACAGGTTCCTAACCCAGAGACTTCCCATACTCTTGAACAAACTTCCCATTCACTTCAAGCAGAGCACTTCACTGGCCCTCTTAATGAGAAATCTTGACGAGTGGTTGGGAATAGGAAGTTCACCCCAGGGATCACTTCAGTGGCCTTGCTTGACAGGGGACTGGGAACTAACTATGGGCGACATGATGCCAGGGAATCTTCTTGGGCTAGGCTTATATAGGCTCCAGGGCCATTAGCCTAGTACACACCTATGAACCTATAAGCTGGATGCATATGTGTGCACACCCTTCAAATAATATTTTATTGCAGCAGCTTGTGATTTACTGACAGCATTCAGTCTGCTTCGGTACACACCTGCCATCAAGGAAAGGCACTTTGAGTAACACCAAATAGCAGTCTGCTGTCCAAGTAGGATATTCATGACATTTGCTCATCTGCCTGCAACAGCAACAGCCATGGCTTGCAGATAGCTTACAAAGCAGCAAAGGGATCTCATATTTGAAAGGTATCCATCAAGAGTAGGGTACAACAACATTACCACAACATTGCATACACCATGGAACACAGTGGAGAAAGTTGTCAAAAGGTGAACTAAATATGAGACAACAGTGCTGTTGAAAAGAACCCAACAATGATGACAAGACATGTCAAAACCTGGTCAGGGAGGCTGCTAGGAGACATATAGCAACACTGAGGGAGTTGCAGGAATCCCTTGCAAGTACTGGTGTTGTGTGCTACACGTGAGAACACTCTCCCATATTCTGCATATGTCTGGCCTATGGGGTATGGTCAGAAGATGGAAGCTTGTCCCCACACCAAAAAACATCCAGGGGTGGATACAATTTGCAATACAGTACATCAAGTCTCCCAAAGGCATGTGTGAAAATGTGTTATGGTGCATTGAGACTATGGACTGACCTCACAGCCACAATACCAAAAGGTATATATAGTGTACAAGCAACACCCCTCTTAAACTGAGCACGGACATCCCCATGGTGAATCACGCTGGTGACAATGGCCTACTGTGGGGATGCTGTTCTAAAGCCAGAACTAGGCCTGTAGTCACAGTGGTGTTAATTCAGAACAGTTCCAAATAACACCCAAATCTGGCCAAAATCCATCAGGTGTCTGCAAAAATGCTGAGGATGGGGAGGGGTTTCAGCCTTCAACATGACAAAGACCAGAAGCAAACACCCAAAGCTATGTAAGAAAGGCTCCACCTGAACACACTAATGGTTATGGATTGGCCCAGCCAGAGCCAAGACCTACACCAGATAGACATACCCCAGTGTGACCTGACAAGGGCTGTGCACATATGTTGCCCTTGCAATTTAACAGAGTTGGGTAAGGTCTGCATGGAAGGGTGGCCAAATAATGCCAAGTCAGGATGTGCCATGCTGATAGACACCTTCACAAGAAGAGTGAATGCTGTAAGTCATGTACCAGGTGCTTCAACAAAGTATCATTTTAAGGGTATGCACACTTATGCAAACACCATGTTGTACATATTGCAGTCATTATATTTTACATGTAACACATCTGTTTGTTTATCGATTGGATTGCACAGGTCATATGTCACATGAAAGGTGGGTAATATATTTGAATGCATTATTGCAATGTCATCTCATATATTACAAGGACAAGGCATGTCAACAGGGTTGTGTACACTTATCATATCCACTGTAAGCTTAGAAGGTTGGTGGTATAACAGGAATTGTGTGACCATATATTTACTGCTGGTTTGGAGGTCTGACACTCAAATGAACGTCATTAATCAGTGATGGCACTCCTTAGATCATCTCAGTTACGTATCATTGAAACACAGGGGTTGTGGGAAACAGAGCAAACATATGAGCCAGACATCTATACATGCTGCGAGGATCTGTACAGTTGTAAGATATATTCTATAGTACTTGCCACTGTGCTATATAGGTGAACAGCAATGATGTGTATATGGGTGTAGTCTATGTTGGAGAAGGGCTATCACCTACTAACACTAATCACGTATCCCAGAGCTCTATATTATTAGTTATATGTAGTAAAACTGGCTGCAATGGATGATGTTGAGGGCCATGTGTCATGCATGTTACCATTTGGGTACTGTGGGGTCTGTGTAACAGATCTGTGCCACCTCACCTGTAAGTGTGTGTGTGTGTGTGTGTGTGTGTGTGTGTATGCATGTGTGTGTGCCCATGTGTGTACCAGCAAACCTCAAAGTGCAGGTATTAATGTACATATGTTGTCCTCCCCTCACAGGTGGCGATGGGGTTTGGGTTCCCTCCCGCTTGGAAACTGATGTCATTACCTCTGCAGACTCTGACAATTATGATAGGAATAGTGAGGTACAGGTGGGGTTGTCAGGGGCTGAATCTGTGCCATTGGTTGGCATCCCACTCTTGTCCACACCATCCCCACACACAGTAACAATGCCCACACATAGCCCGTCACCAATGGCCACAGATGGTGGACAGCTGGTAGGTGGTGGCACTGAGCAGGCTAGTGTGGTGACTATGGCAGGTGTGAGTGTAGACACTGGCCATAGCTAGAGTGCAGGTGAGGTCCCACACAGGCAGATGGACAGGGGTGCTCACAGGGGGACCACTGCTTGTCAATACCCTATCGCAAGTGCCACAGCAGGAGTTACCAGATGCATGTTCTAGGCTGTCATGGATGCACAGGCATGTAGTGAATGCTACACCAGACAAAAACTCAGGGTGGTGGATACAACTCTTCCTGATTTACGTGGCAACATACATGACCTTGCTGAGGCTACATGAAAATACTGAGGTCAGGAATAGACGGTGGGGGTGAAACCTTGGCAATCCTCCACCGTGGCATGTCTGTGCTACAGCGTGGGGTGGGAGATGGGCATCAGCCAAGTGGACGCAGGTCAGCACCAACAACAGCTGAGAGCCAATGGGGATGCGCACCATCACACTACTGTTGTGGCACTGACACCAGCACTACCAAAGGGGGGTTGCTGTCCACATCACACTGGAGCAGCCCATGGGCACACAGTCCTGTCTGGTCATGTCAGGGACATGGATCTAGCAGACAGAAGTTACCATCAGGAAGCAGTACTGCATCTGGACTTGGGTCTGTTGGTGCCACTGATACCCCTGGCAGGACCAGTTCCCATGTCCATGGCTGGAGACGGTGAACTGGACACCTTGCCATGTACGGTCCACAGCTGTCCACTGTACCCCTGTGTAGGGCAGCCACATGGTGTGACTGTGTGCATGCATACATACACACACACATCTGTATCACAGACAGGCCACCTGCAGACATAAACAGCACCTCTGCACAGCCCATCTGTTGGATATCCCTCGATACACACACACATGATGTAAACCGTATGGCCCGGCCTAGGCCTCTGGTAAACCCACACCCCACCCTGTGCATATGATAACTATGCCACATCCCTGTCATCCATACCATCGATGCAGGGGCATGCTAATATGGTTCTGATGCACAAGATGAATATCGTACAGTGTAGCTAAGTAATTCTATGTAAGGTGCTGTCTGCTTGCATTTTTATGGGTACACATACAGGTGTATGTACCTTATTAGCCAGGATGCATTATTGCTGTTAGTATCACTTACTGAATGTAGTCTGACATGCTGTATTCTGTTTGTGTTCCAGGTGTTTGCGTGTCTGCAGGCTGTGTCCCTGCAGACATTCCCAACAGGGAGTATGGCAGAGTGGGAATACAACCCACGTCATAGGCAAAGTACATGTACCAGGTGTGTATGCTTGCAACAGTGTGTGAAGGACACTGTTGTCAGATAGTGTGACCTTGCATACATACCCCTTGTCACAGACAGGTAGCCTTCAGACATGTCAGCTCAGTGTTGTGTAATACCACAGGCTCATACATACAGAACAGGTTACTGCAGTACTGTCAGCAGGTCCCTCACAAGCGTAGCTATTACATTCACTGCAAGAGTTTCTCCTGTCAACACCTGTTGGCACTGCCATTTCTTTCCCATACACTCAACCCTGATGCAGTTGATGATGGCATGCATGATACTGTGTATGACAGGTTTGTGGTATGTATTCCTGAGTTCCCCAGGTGGAACAGAGAGACAAAATGGTATATCCTTTGCATACACACAATAAGGACCGACACAGGGGATGTGCAGACAGTAACATAAACACAGCTGGCAATAGATTGGTAAACCTACATTTACACCTTGATGTACTGTACTACTACATACATGACATGCCCCACATAGATTATATGCATGGGACACAGCACACTACGTCTTACACCATGTAATGTTCTGAATGCCTTTATGTATGGTGAGATAACCCACCAGAAATAGGATGTGAAGTCATGTATTTTTCTTATAAGCCTGGACAAGTGATGGTGTAGCAGATGTTGTATCCGCATGATGTTTCAGTTAGGTATAATGCCTGATGCTGGCATGTGTGTCACTACACTCACTGTGGCTGATGTGGCAACAATATCACATACATGAGCATTGTTAAGGGACACAGACCACATATAGGTTGCAAACATCTGGATATTCCATAGACATCTGTACAGAGGACTGGTATGGCATGCACAATGGTTTAACATGCTGCATGTGAGGCAGATGGCGCAACCACGCTGTATAAAGTAATGCCATCAGGAGGTGGTAAACATGTGTGGATGGTACACAAATCAAAATGGTATCAGCCAAACAGGAAATGATCTTCATCCAAACCCACACACACACACACACACACACACACACACACACACACACACACACACACACACACACACACACACACACACACACACACACTTGCCAGGATTGATATTAGAACCCCTGCCTGTCTAGTTATTTGTACTATAGTGTTACGCAGTTATCACACATGCTACAGAGCTTACTGGGCTGACAACTGGCCAAAGGTGCTGATAACTGTACAGCTGAGGTAAACTGTTACAGGTGCCAGAAAGTTTGCCTTTAGTTTCCCCTTAGATCTTGCTAGTTATTTCTCTCCTGCACTTCAAATAGCCTAATAGTTTTGCACTTCAACAGGTTTTTTTTATCAATTATTCTAGCACACCTGAAAGTCTTCAGCAGTAGTTGTTCCTCATGGAATTAGTTCCAGTACTTAGTAGTTATGACCACCTGGCATGATTAAAGTGCACTTCTCTGTGCTTTTGCCCATTAAACTGGTGCACTTGGTCATTCTGAGGCACTGTTGCAACTGCCACATATATACAGACAACCCTCTCCTCTAAACTCCCAATACTCAAACTTGTGAGAGATACCCCTATATCACCAAAATGGAAGTTATGCACTCTCCAGCGAAGACTGGACTACCTGGACAAGAGGAGAAGGGCCAACACCTGCAACACACCACATGGAACACATACCCCTCCAGAACACCCACTATCACAGCTCTGACATACAAACAATAACCACACACACACACCTTCACAAAGGCACTCAATAGACATTTACCCAAACAGTGGAGACCACAAAGACAGGCACCCACTCAACCACCAAAACACATCACAAACCACAGGACACATATCTCACCTACACAGTGTGCCCCAACCTAAGCCCCAAAGGCCAATCACTTTGCCTGATACAGTAATCATAGATGAATCAATAGTGAGGCACACAGATGTTCCACTTAATAGGTTGAACATGGAGGAGGTAACAGTCAACTGTCTACCAGGTGCCAGAATCCAACACATAACACACCCAGTCAGGTCACTCCACAACAACTACAAGTATCACACTGTCATTGTTCATATGTGTGTGTAAATGACCTGAGATGCACCTCCATGGACTATATGAAATGAGACATGGTGGAGCTCTCAGATTATGTGGGCCAGGCAGGTATGACAGTTGCCCCAAGCAGTATACTACTGTTACCCAGAATGATACCGCAGTACAAACAACAAATGATTGACCAAAAAAATAAAAAATAAAACGGACAAGGTCAATTGCTCCACTTTATTCAGACACATAAAAACCAAACGAACTAAGCGCTCTCACCAGATGCCAAGTCCAGCTTCATCAGAGTCATTTGGTTAAATATCAAATACGTTTTTAAATAAATAATTAGTCATCTTAAGAACCAATCACAGGTAATGTGTTTGTGACCTCATACAATTGTCATTTCACATTTAAAGAAACAGTTCATAAAGCCTGTCCATACAATTGTTACAAATTCTATACAATATTTAAAACATTGTCAACTCACACTATCAATTACTATATGTGTGAAAATGCAACAAAACATTATAATAAACATTAAAAAACTTTAAAACCATTATATAAATATAAATATATAAACTTATATTGTCAACAAAATAATATGTGTGTATAAACCACAAACTGTGCTAAATCATGTTAGCCCTAAGTTTTAAAATGGGCATCATGGTAATGCTATCATTTAACCCTGGTGAAGTCAAGGCATTTAACCTAAGCTGCCATTGTACTTCCATAGTTTCTACTTCAAGATTAATGTCTCCCCCTCTTTCACTAATACATACTCTATCTACAACAAAGAATAAAAACTTTTTGAAATTCATACAATGTTGACTGTGTACATAAAGTGCATTGTGCTCATCTCTAGCTTTGATACTTCTCAAATGTTCTGAAATTCTATCACGCAGCATGCATATAGTTTTTCCAACATAGAAAGCTTCGCAGGCTGTGCAAGTTGCCACATAGACCAGTTTAGTACTATTACAATTACATTTACCAGGGCTTGAAATAGAAAATTTGTAGTCTTTTATACATAAATAAGGACCATCATTAATAAATCAACAATATCTGCACATACCACACTTAGTCATTGATGAAGTATTGTATTTCTTCTTGGTAGGGATACTTTTGAGTATATTTTTCATATTCATACCCCTACCATACACTGCTTGTGGTTCTATACCTAAAATGTCTTTAGTAGTTTTGTTTAAACAAAATCTCCATGCATTTTTTAAACTAGAAACAAGTTGTGGAACTACTGGGTTATATTTTACCACAAATAATTCACCAGACTTATTGTCATTCACTTTGTGGAGCACCGATAAATCACTTCTTAGTATTGGGGTATATACATTTTCCCTTTTTCTCATAACTTCTTTTTTAACACTTAATAGTAACTTAAGTGGCTATCCCCTCTCTAAGAACATACCAACCAATTTAAAAATTTCTTGCTTAAACACCATATTATCACTAACCAGTCTTGATGTTCTTACCATCTGCCCCTTAATTATTCCTTTTCTTTGATGGTAAGGATGACAACTATCAAAGTGTAGTAGTGAATTTGAATAAGTATCATGTCTATAAATATTACTACATAACCCTTGTGGTGTTTTTTTCAGGGTAATATCCAAACATTTAATCTCTTCTTTATGCCATGAATAAATAAACTTAAAAAAATCAGTCGTATCATTCAGGTATTCAGTAAATTCACTAATATTAGTACCGTCACCACTCCACAAGATGAGTATATCATCCAAAAATCTATTGTAAAGCAGAATGTTTTGCTTGTATTTGGATGAAAAAATATAAGAATTCTCCCAAGCAAGTAAAACTAAGTGGGAGAATACCGGCGCACACCTTGCACCCATTGCCACACCAGTTTTTTGCTGATATATTTCCCCTTCAAATCTCAAAAAATTGTTTTTTAATACCAATTCCATAAGTTCAACTAACAGGTTTAATTTAGATTTGTCAGCCCCTTTACTGGCAAGTAGACTCTCATGGAACATATTCAAACCTTCATCTTGGGGAATCACTGTAAACAAATTAACAACATCCACTGTTAAAAATACATAACTGGTTTCATTTTTAACCATTTTTAGTCTTTCCAAGCAATGCCAGGAATCTTTTAAAATGTGTACAGCTTCTTCAACTGCCACTTTAGACCATATTTCCACATAGGATGCTAAAGGTTCCGTTTTGGAACCACCTGCGGCAACAATTGGCCTAAAGGGTGGATTGTAAATATCCTTGTGGATTTTAGGTATACCAAAGATGACAGGAAGGGTTGGATGTTTAACTGTTAAATAGTTAAATTCAATCTCGTCTATCATCCCTTGGAATAGTACATCTTGTAAGTACAAATCAATCTTCTGGTAGGCCCTGTTCATCTCATTTCTAGATGCCCTATAGTAAGTCACTTTCTCATTCAATATGTTGTTCATCTTGAAACTATAGTCCATAGTGGTCATAACCACCATCCCACCACCCTTGCCAGGTTTCATAAACCTGTATCCTTTGTTGTTAACCATTTCCCTTAAAACCACCCTTTCTTCATGTGTAAGATTGTCAATGTATTGTCTACTATGGTTCAAAATACTTCTAAAGTCACTTTCAACACTTCTTTCAAGGGACAGTACCTCAGGGTGTGGTGGAGGGATAAAAGTACTTCTTCTCTTCAATGTCATTGTATTGTTAGCCACCTGGTTATTATGGCCCATAGAAGAGAAGTAAATTTTTAAATGTAACTGTCTCATATACAATTTGAGATTAATGAGCACATTAGCAATATCTAGTCGAAAATTCGGTACAAAGGTTGTAACTTTACTGAGTAAATCAAAATGTACATCACAAATATTCATTTCTGTATAATTGTAAATAGTAAAACCTTGCTTTTTAACAGAAACACAGACGCAGCTTCTGGATAAAGGTTTTTAATGTATAGATGTACTATGATATGCAGATGTTTGATGAATTATGTTAATATTCAGACAGTAAATAATGATAGCAAGAATTTATAGAAAGTAATGTATATACTGCCATCTAATGGTAGATAGAAGTTATATATTTAAATGGTATAGGTTTTGGCGCTTTTTTAACTATTTAAATGAATGGAAAATCTTAGTAGTTACTTGTCTGATGAAGGGTATGGTCTATACCCGAAAGCGCTTACAAAACATTTTATATTGTTTCATATCGTTGGAATAAAAGAATAATGTTTTAATTCAGCCGTGGTGGCCCTTGAAGGTGTGCTAAAAAGAAATCTTGCTTTTTCACCACTTTGCAAATAATTTGTTCATCCATAGTATTAATGATATTAAACCCCATATCCACAGATGAAGCAGAGCTTGCTTCCATTGTTTGAACACCTTCCTCAAACATATCCAATTGACTTACAGCATCATGGACAAACACGGCATCACTGTTAGTAGTAGTAAATCCAAAAACAACCTCAGGGCACAGCACATAAGACACATTTAATGATAACCCCTTCTGTTCCCCCTCCCACCTCTTCCATTCCTGTTGTGGTAAAAGTTCTGTTGCATGTACCTGCCTCCACTGTTCCCTCTGTTCAGAAGTCGTTACGACCTCCTCAATTCCATCGGTTGGTCCAAAAAACAGTCATGACTATCAAACACATCACCATAATTAGTCAACTACATTGTCACTTGGACCAACATTAATGCCAGTGTTATTATCCATATGTAAAACACCAGACTGTTTTTTTAGACCCCATCGGGTAAGCAAAATTTTCCTTATAATCGTTGGCATCTCTTAGTAACTTCTTTTCATTTTACACTGACATTCTTTTTAACAAATGCCTCCACATTATTAAGCACTTTACTGTAATTATCCTTCTGTAGAGAAAAAAAGTAAATCCTTTGTAATACTATTATGAAGTACAGAAATGTCTTCTTGCAGTTTAGTCAATTTAATCTCATTGTTACGAATAATGATGTTCATCATTTCCATACCTGTTTTATCAAACAATGCAACCAGTTTGCGGTATGCTGTTGTCCCTAATTCCACTCCCATGGGTTGCTTCCATATTCTCAACACTTTCAGCACTTGCTTCAGTGTCAATGATTTAGTGAGAAACATGTTGTCAAGTTGTAAGGCTCGGAATTTGATATACAATCTCTCAAAGTTGGCCATTTGTTGTTTTAATGTCGGCATCTCCTTATTCGCCTCTTGCAGGCCTGTGAATTCCATATCCGGTATACAGAACCAGTTGGTAAAGTCGCATTGCTCTACATCCCTTTCGGGGGTTGGATTAACCCTTGTCCTCACTCTACCATTCATTTGTTGTACGGAACTCGCGGCATTGCTCAAATTAGCTGCAGCACTCACCCCTCCATCAGCAATTGGTGAGTGAAGTGTAAAAAGTTCAGCTTGTGTGCTGGTAAGCTTACTTGTGCCAACACCACCTATAACTGCAACGTCACCCATATATAACGATTTCAGTCTCTCCACAGCACAAGCTAGTTCCTTAATGGCCACTTCCATGTTAGTGACCTTAATAATGACCAAAGCAAGTGGGTAGCAATAGACCACAGGGCCGATATAGAACCAAATAAAACATAGCCAGTCCACAGGGACCAAGCATAACTAAATAAAAAAATAAAAAATAAAACGGACCACCAAGCTCAATTGCTCCACTTTATTCAGGCATACAAAAACCAAACAAACTAAGCACTTTCGCCAGATGCCAAGTCCAGCTTCATCAGAGTCATTTGGTTAAACATCAGCTAAGTTTTTAAATAAATACTTAGTCATCTTAAGAACCAATCACAGGTAATGTGTTTGTGACCGCATACAATTGTCATTTCACATTAAAAGAAAGTTCATAAAGCCTGTCCATACAATTGTTACAAATTCTATACAATAGTTAAAACATTGTCAACTCACACTATCAATTACTATATGGGTGAAAATGCAACAAAATATTATAATAAACATTAAAAAACTTTACAACCATAATATAAATATAAATATATAAACTTATACCCTTGCACTACCAGCCTATAACTCATTCCACACCTGTTATCCTCAAAACATGGACCACAGCTACAAAGGCAGTGGTGTCTCCGTATTAATAACAGATATGCACACATCCAGAGTAGTATCCCAGCATAATGCATCTGAGATACTTGAGGTACAACTGACATTGGTTAATGGTGCAATCCAGGTCATAGCCTGCTATAGGTCCACATCCATGTCCCTAGACTCTCAATCCACATTCCTCAACACCCTGGAAACTATCAAGGTCCAACCTAACACTCTCATACTAGGAGAGTTCAACTACCCCTCCATCAACTGGGTAAGATACTCAAGCACCAATACACTGGCCCAACACTTCCTGGAATTCATCAGTTCCAATGCCCTGGACCAGCTCATTCTGACACCCAGTAGAGGAAGCAACATCCTTGACCTGTGTTGATTACTGTTATACTGGACCATTGCTTGACAACAGCAGTCAATCACTACCTGGTCATATCCAACATAGAGTAATCACCATGGAAATCCACATCTTACACACACACACACCCTGCAAAGGTAACCACCTTGAAAAACTTCACCAAAGCTGACTTTGGACTCATAAGAACAGAGGTGGCTAACTTCACAGCACCCATGCCAATGGAAAATATCTGCATGACTAATGAATCATGCAGAAATGCACTGTACAAACATATACATCAACGCATGGAACTAGCCATACCCAACAGAACCATGACACTCTCCTCCAAACACTGGAGGCCAATCTGGTGGTCCCCTGCCATTAATAACCTGTAGAATAGAAGGAAAAAACTGTTGCAGAAAAGGTGGCATCCCAAGAGTGGTACAACTCCCTTATTAGCCTCAACAACAACTGGAGATCCCTCATGAAATCATCTAAAGCCATCTATGATCGTAGAATTGCAGCAGACACTGACAACAGTCACAAATCCTTTGTTAGTGATACCAAGAACCTCCATGCCAATACCCAGAAGTGCTCAGAGTTACTGCACAATGCTACCTCCTATACTGAACCAACAGATATTGCCAACATTCTTGCCAACACATTCAATGCCAGCTTTACCCCTCCCTCCCCCCTAGGGGAACAATCAGAATGCCAGAAGAATGCCAGGCAGCCAGGATTACTGCCGCCCAGGTTACACCTGCAATGTCCACAGGCAAGAATACAGCTTCCATGGGACTACACATTATCCCTGGCTGTGTTCTACATGAACTACAAAGATAGCTGGCACCACATCTGTGTTCCCAGTTCAGTCATAGCCTGACCTCAGGCTTTGTCCCTCCCAAATAGTGCACCACTACAGTCATCCCTCTCCATAAATGTGTGGCAACTACAGACCCTGGGAATTATCAGTCCACTAGTCATCAGGGACCTGGTCAACAAACATATAGGTAATCTCCTAACTCTGGACCCCAAACAGTTTGGCTTTGTGAAAGGTAGATCATGCCTGTTCAACCTGATTGACTTATCTGAGTCAGTCACCAGGGCTGTGTATGACAGTAAGGCACTGCATACAGCCTACATCAATCTGGCCAAGGCTCTTGATACCATTCCTCAGTGAGGAATTATGGATGAACCCACCAAACTAGGCATCAACCCCTATATCACTAGGGGGGTTGCAAACTGACTCACAGATAGAACATACCGTGTGAAAATTGCAAGCTCCAAGTCAGACTGCCAGCCAGGCATGAGTGGAGTCCCACAGGGATCACTCCTGGATACTCTCCTGTTCAGCATGTACTTATCAGGAGTCCAGGCCAACACAAAGGAACTCTGCATGACCACGTTCACAGACAACTGCAAGCTGGGAGACATCATTAACTCCACAAGTAATGCAGATATCCTACAGAAAGGCCTCACTGAGACCTCTGACTGGTGTGGAAACCATGGCATGAAGCTTAACACCACAAAATGCATCATCAGCCCCTTTGACAAAATCTCAGTTCCCACTAAGTATCATATCAATGGGAGCCCACTGAACACTGTAGGCATTATAAGACATCTGGGGACACAGGTTGACAGCAACCACCACATTGCCACTGTGGTCAGAAAATCCTTCTATGTGGCACATCTCACTACCAAGGGTTTTGCATCCAGAAAGAAGGAGGTCATCATCCCTGTGTACTCTTTCCTCATTACACTAATCATCAAGTATAATGGCCCATTTGGCATGTATCTCACTAGACACCTGTAACAGCTGGAGTGGCCACAGAAGTACCTCACAATGAGGATCCCAGGTATTAAACACATGCCCTACACAGACAAACCCAAGAGACTCCAGCTATTCTCAGTCACATATCACCTACTTAAAGGTGATATCTGCTTGACTTGCAAAGCCATGTCTGACCCAGCTCTGTTACAAATGCTACATCTAAAGACATCCCAATGTCTCTGCACCACACAGTGCAGGGACCTTGACCTCATTGCCACAATCAACACAACATGCTGGAGGGACAGGTTCCACACCCAGAGACTGCACATGCCCTGGAATAGACTTCTCATACATGTCAAGCAAAGCATCTAGATGACCCTTTTCCAGAGACATCTTGATGAGTGGATGGGTAATAGAATGTTCACCCCAGGGATCACTCCAGTGGCTGTACTTGATGGGGTCACTGGTTGCTAACATCGGGTGGCACACTGGCAGGGCACTTCTATTGGCTAGGCTTGTAATGGCTCCAGGGCCATTACCCTAGTACACACCTATGAACCTAGAAGAAGAGGAGTGACATCAGCATGACTGATACAGTAGGCCAGAGGGTGGATAACCTACCAAAATACTTTTTTTTACTACAAATATACACAGTTACACACACACTTATACACCCACACACACATTTGCCAGATCTGAGAGTAGAACCCCTGCCTATCTAGTTATTTGTACTATAGTGTTATGCAGTTATCACATGCACTACAGAGCTTACTGGACTGACAACTGCCTGCAGGTGCTGATAAGGGGAATGACATCAGCAGGACTGATAAAGTATGCCAGTGGGTGGGAAACTTAGCATAATACGTCTTCCTACAAACATACACACACACACACACTCATTTGCCAGATGTGAGATTAGAACCCCTGTCTAGTTAGTGATTTGTACTATTGTGTTACGCAGTTATCACACATGCTACGGAGCTTACTGGGCTGACAACTGGCCAAAGGTGCTGATAAGGGGAATTACATCAGCAGGACTGATAAAGTAGGACAGTGAATGGGAGACTTATCAAAATACTTCTTCTTATCAACATATGCACACACTCATTTGCCAGATTGAGATTAGAACCCCTGTCTAGCTAGTGTTTTCTACTATTATGTTATGCAGTTATCACACAAGCTAGAGAGCTTACTGGGCTAACAACCGGCAAAAGGTGCTAATAAGGGGAATGACATCAGCAGGACTGATAAAGTGGGGCACTGGAAAGTGTTGTGGGTGGGAATGGCCTAAAATTGTTTCACCTACAAACAAACAAACATACACACACCCTCACTCCCACACACACACACACACACACACACACACACACACACACACACACACACACACACACACACACACACACACACACACACACACACACACACACACACACACAGTTGCCAGTATTGAGAGTAGAACCCCCTATCTAGTTATTTCTATTAGAGTGTTACGCAGTTATTGCATGCTCTACAGAGCATATAGGGATGATCAGTGTCCAATGGTACTTCTACGGTGAATGAAAGCAGCATATCTTGTGAAGTAGGGCAATGTGAAGTGTACTGAGTGGGAAGAGTCTCCTAATACTTGGACCTATAGAGAGACACACACACACACGCGCGCGCGCAGGCGCAGATGATGTGATATTATGAATCAACCTCAGTACTGTTACATAATGGGGCTCACCTTTTATGCTGGCATGTGCGACTGTTTATAACTGGTATGCCACTGTCCCCAGCAGGACATCACTGTATGCCATTCAGGGTATCCGTGTGTGTGACTCACTCTGTCTGTGTCCCCCTGTGTCTCTCTCTGTATCACTGTCTGTCTCTCAGTTCCCCACATCTATGCGTGTGTATGCTTGGCATGTTATCTGTTGCCCGTATATATCTGTGTGTCTCTCATGCAACAGATGCAGATATATCACATATGGGCCACCTACAGCTAGCTGAGGGTTATCCTGTCTGACGTGTGTGTGGGAACAGTTGAGGTGTACATAGCTGTCTGCATGCACTGAGATATATACACAATACAGTCATATATTCCGATGTGTGTTCCAACATGTCCTGTGATTCTTTAAGTGTAGGAGCATGCCCAGTGTGACCTTCTACAGTTAGGGTGGACTCCATTCCAGAGAAAGGTGTACTCCAGTCCAGGGTTTTGTGTGCGACAGCCATACCTCTCAGGTGTACACAGGACTTTCCTCAGGGTACTTGTTTTGTTTAGCAGACATTTTCTGACATATTTATTGTCTGAAACTGCAATGTATTGTGTCATTACCTCGTGCCAGACATCCTCAAATCATCACCTTGCTTTACCAGAGGAATAGTAGTTGTATGATGCATAGACCAATATTATGAGGGCAGCTATGTAAATTCTTGCCCCATAAAGCCATTTGTGAGCTGCAGCTACAGCTAGTGTAGTAATGACTCACAGCTGTGTGAACAGTCCAGCAACCTGGTGATATACTGGCCGGGGAATCTCCTGCTTGTGTGGTATCCTTCTAACGTGAGATGTCATATCCTTGTGTGTGTATACCTCTGACCTCTACATTTTTGGCAGGTTGTCCAGATGCTTGGCTAGAGGTTTCATCCTTTCTACGTAAACTTGAGTTTTTATAGCAAGTTAATTACATATAATTGAAGTGTGATGTCACAAAATAATAGAGACATTACTGTTTCCGAATAACCTTCAAACAATTCCCACTACTGCAAACCCCTCACCCCACCAACTTTCTCAGTATGTAAGGGAGATATTTACAACACATGCCTATCATTGTGCCTTTGTTCCATTTTTCTTTCTTCCTTTGTCCAGACATCTTGATGTCAGAGGTTGGGAGTTATGGGTGTGGGTACAGAGTGCATTCAATTGTGCAGGCATGTCCATTATTTGTAAAAGCAAACATAAGAAAAAGGATTATTGAGAATGACCACTGGCAACAGTACCATGCAGCATTTATATTTACAAAAGCCTTGGCACCTCTGCTACACATCCTTCAAGATGTCAGTAATATGTGTAGAATATTCCACATAGCACTGTGACTTCCATGAATGTCAGTAGCAGAGCAGTGGGTGTCCCTGACATGCATAACAGCTGACACTGCAGTTATCTGCACATGACCCTGTCAAAGGCAGCACTGTACCAAGGGCAAATGCCTGGTAAGGCTGTGATGAATGTCAGATGTGGGAGTCGTGATAGCTTCCAGAGCTGCAAGCACACACATGCATGATAATGCCCTGGGCATTGCACATGACCTGGCAGCTGATGGAGGGGAAATCCTTGCAGTTTATGTAGACCCTACCCTGTTCACCAGGTGGTGCTTTGATGTGGATGTGCATGCAGTCTATGGCACCCAGTACCTCCGGGTATTCTGCTACATGGTGGAAGAGATGCATATTGCTGGTCCTCTCCTCATGGGTGTTGGGGAAGTAAATGTGCTCGCCGGCATATGGTAGCATGGCATCCAGGAACTGGTGGAGTACCCCGGATGCAGATGCCTCTGAGACCCCCATCATGTCCCCAGTCGGTCTTTGGAAAGTACCTGTAGCTATTATTCTTAAGGTTACACATACCTTGGTATCCACTGGGATGGGTTCCCCTCTGTTGGTTCTAGCTCTGAGTTGAGGCCAGCACAGCTCGGTAAGTTGTTGAAGTATGTCTCTGTCTACCCTGTAGTGCTCTACAATCTCCAGATCATGTAGCCCCTGGTAGGTTACCCTGGGTCTGAACACTCTTCTTCTCTTCCTTAGTCTGTGGCAGTTGTCAGCATTATCCTCCTCTCTGCCTTCAGCCTCTAGCACATACTGATGGATCAAAGCAATGGCAGCCCCTAACATTTTTCCATTTAAAAATCCCCCACATGTATACACCAATGGTGCAGAGTTTTTGGGAAAAGCCAGATTGTAAGGTGTTTCCATACTTTATACTGTTGTGCTGCAGATGCTGCCTGTATGATTGACTATGATACATTCCAGCTGCCACCTATATTACTCATGGCTTTGATTTGGCCACTGTGAGTGTTAGAGGCATTACTGGTAATTTGTGCATGATTGCCTTGATTCTGCTGTTGCCTTTTTTAAATTATTTTTTACTTACATCTTCTCCCAATTTCAGCTATGCAGTCACCTGCCAGCTGTTTTATTATGTGCTTTGCCTGGCCCACTGTAGGTTGCATGAGTCCCATATTAGTGATTTCTACTTCAATTCTCCTTTATTGTGCTGTTGCCCTTTATTTTTTTTACATCTCTTTCCATTTTCAGTTATGCAACCACCCGCCAGATGTATTATTGTGTGCTTTACCTGGCCCATTGTGAGTTGCAAGAGTCCCATATTAGTGATTTCTACTTCATGTATCCTTTATTGTGCTGTTGCCCTTTATTTTATTTTTTTTTTACATTGCCTCCCATTTTCAGCTATGCAGTCACTTGCCAGCTGTATTACTGAGTGCTTTCAATGGCCCATTGTGTGTTGCAGTATCCCATATTGCTGACTGTACTGCACGTCCCTTGTTCTGATATTTCCTTTTTCTTTTCCTATATCCTTCCTGTTTAAGCCCCGGCGCACCACACAGACCTGTTTAGCTAGTGTAAATAGCAAGAAATGGCCCTCCCCTGGCCGCAAACACGCTCATCAGTTCACGGAATAAGACTATACAGGCTCAGACACACACCCTCACTTAGCTGTGCTTAGCTAAGTACAAACCCAGCCAATGAAGCTCCAATGTGCTTACAGCAAGTATGACACACCCTCTTTTCATGTTAGTTGGTCCTTCTGTCTACACTGTGGAGTTAGAGCAGCTACATGGTTAGGTGCAGTGTAACACTTAGAAGAATTTTGTGATTTAGTATAAGTCCCCTCATTAACATACCCCACTGCCTTACTCCAAAGTTACTGCACTACACACGAGCATTCCCCCTTAGCAACCACTCTTCCCTGCCATTGTTTTGATTCTGCTTGTCAATGACTATAATGGCAAAATGCAGCTTTCACCTAAAATGGGCTTTTCTCATTTTTTTTTATTTTCCCCACCATCCCGTTTGTGCGGTGCTGCCCTATGCTTAAACGTCTGAGATCGGCCAAAAAAAATAAACATTTATTTTTATAAAAATTAAACACTTTCCCATGCCAATGGCTTATATTTGGCCATTGGCATGGCTATCCACTTTAATACATGCTTTTATTGGAGCTGTCATGGCTCAGTTTTCTTTTTTGCAGAAATGTATTCGGTTAGTAACCGAATACATTTCTGCACCTTAAACTGTCCCTGCACGGAGACCTGCCTACCTCCTGGATCAGTAAGTCAGCTCATTTGCATGGTTTTCATCAGCAAATGAGCTGATTAGCATACTGCATGGCTTTTCATGCAGGAACAGTGTAGGACCACTCGTGCACATGAAAACAGCACATTTGTGGATCGCACAGTGGCCATATTCTATGCAGCAGCGGCTATAATGCTCCTGCACAGAATATTTTGCTTCATAACTCCCAGGGAAAGATTACGGCAGCTACCAGTTCAAAGTGTAGTAGCTCTGCATATACTGGTTTAGATTTCAGTACAAAGATATGTGCAAATGTACAGATTTAAAAGAACTGGTTATGACAGAAACATGCAGTTTTATGGGTTAAAGACAGAATAAATTCCAGTTCAGCTGACACAGCTGAAGTGCTCATAAAGGCATATTGGGTGTGGTCAGTTAGAAAAAAGGGTAACGAATGCCTCTATGTCTTGTAAGGTACATCAACTTACATCTTCTCCCAATTTCAGCTATGCAGTCACCTGCCAGCTGTTTTATTATGTGCTTTGCCTGGCCCACTGTAGGTTGCAAGAGTCCCATATTAGTGATTTCTACTTCAATTCTCCTTTATTGTGCTGTTGCCCTTTATTTTTTTTTACATCTCTTTCCATTTTCAGTTATGCAACCACCCGCCAGATGTATTATTGTGTGCTTTACCTGGCCCATTGTGAGTTGCAAGAGTCCCATATTAGTGATTTCTACTTCATGTGCTGCCCTATGCTTAAACGTCTGAGATCGGCCAAAAAAAATAAACATTTATTTTTATAAAAATTAAACACTTTCCCATGCCAATGGCTTATATTTGGCCACTCTAACCCAAAGATTCCTGGAGTTCATAAACTCAAATGCCATGGAACAACTAGTCACCATCCCCACAAGAGGTGAAAACATACTTGATCTCATCATCACGAACATGGGATCAAAATGTTCAACACCGGAAGTATACCCCTCACTGGTGAGATCAGATCATAAACTAATCTCGCTGGAGGTCCTCATCCCGCCCCACCTGAAACAAAAAGACCACAGTGAAAAACTTCTCAAAAGCCGATTTCACACTTCTAAAAACTAGTGTGGTCTCCTTTAAGGCCCCTGAGCCAGTGGTAAACATTACTCAAACCGCTGAATCACTTACAAATGCCTTCTACCAGCACCTACAGGACTGCATGGATCAGGCAATCCCAAACAAAACTAAGACTCTCTGTACCAAAGGCAAGCGTCCAGTCTGGTGGACCCCAGCCATAAACAAGCTCTACAACAAAAGGAGGAAGCTACTACAAGATAGAGCAAAATCCTTGAAAGGTAAGACACCTTTGATCATTATAAGTAAAAACTAAGAGCTCTCATAAAATCATCCAAGGCAAATTTTGAGAGAAAAATCGCCAAGGACTCTAAAGACAATCATAAGGCCTTCTTTAGCTATGTTAGAAACCTAGGAGGAAACTCCCAGATATGCTCAGAATTAGTTCAAAATGATGTGAAAATTACTGAACCTACACACATTGCTAACATACTGGCTGACAGGTTCAGTGCAAACTTCTCCCTCCCCAAAGGAGAGATATCTATTCCAGAGGATTGTAGCCCCCAAACATCTCCAACGCCCAGGTGAGAACTGCCTCACTAAGGCAAAAACACAGCATCCATGGGACCGGATGGTGTCCCCGGCTGTGTGCTTATGAACTCAACGAGGAATTAAACCCACAGTTAGGACAGCTGTTTAATCTTAGCCTCACCTCAGGATACACCCAAGGAGTGGCGCACGACTGTGGTCCCACTTCATAAGGGCGGTGCCTCCACAGACCCTGGAAATTACCGCCCATTAGCTTGACAAGCCTTATCTGCAAAGCCATGGAGAGGATCATAATGGAACTCATAAATAAAGACATAGGGAACTTGCAGACTTTGGATCCAACCCAGTTTGGCTTTGTCAAAGGCAGATCCTGCCTCTTAAACTTGGTTGACTTTTTCGAGACAGTCACCAAGGCCATTGATGAGGGAAAGGCAGTCCATACAGCCTACCTCGACCTGGCAAAGGCCTTCACACAATACCCCACCTAGGTATCATCGAAAAACTCATCAGCTTGAATGTAAACCCATACATCACAAGATGGGTTGCAAACTGGCTAAGCGACAGAACCCACAGGGTCAGAGTTGCTGGAGCCATGTCAGACTCAAAGCCTGTCACAAGTGGTGTCCCACAGGGCTCAGTCCTGGGTCCACTCTTGTTCGGCATCTACTTTTCTGAAGTACAAGCAAACACAGGAGGGTTATGGCTGACAAAGTTTGCAGATGACTGCAAACTGGCGCCATAGTCGAAAACACATCTGACACAGATATCCTCCAGAAGGGCCTCACAGAAACGGATAACTGGTGCCAGAGCCATGGCCTGAAGTTAAACGCCAAAAATGCATAGTCATACCCTTCGGGAAAAACAAGGTTACCCCTAGCTACCATATAGGTGACAATCCACTGAGCACAGAAAAGTCATCAGGGATCTGGGGACCCAAGTTGACAGTAGTCTTCGCTTGACACTCATGTTGCTAAAGTAGTTAGGAAAACCTTCTATATCGCCCACTTGATCATGAAGGGATTCACATCTAGATCAAGGGAGGTCATCGTCCCCCTGTACTCATCACTCATTAGACCTATGATTGAGTACAATGCCCCGTTCGGAATGTATCTGACCAGACACCTGATGCAGCTTGAAAGGCCCCAAAAGTTCCTCACCAAAAGGATAAAGGGTCTCAAAATTTGTCTTATGCTGCCCGACTGAAAGAACCCCAGCTTTATTCAGTCTCATACCGCTTGCTCAGAGGTGACCTGTGCCTGACATATAAGGCCATGTCAAACCCAGATTTGATGAATATGCTTCACCTCAAAAATCTAGATCCTCAGAACCACAAGGGCGGAGACTTAAACCTTGACACGGTTATAAATAGAACGTGCTGGAGGGACAGATTCATCACCCAGAGACTCCCTATGCTGTGGAACAAAATCCCGGTACATGTGAGGCAGAGCACTTCGCTGGCCTTGTTCAAGAGGAATCTTGACCAATGGATGGGAGATCGCAGATATACCCCAGGGATTACTTCAGTGTCACTGCTTGACAGAGGCACAGAAAAATGATAGGCATAGTTTTTATTCAAACTAAAGGGGTGGCGAAAGCCACATAACTATGGGCTAGGCTTATAAATGCCCTTGGGCAGATAGCCTAGTATGAACCTATGAACCTATCCTTTATTGTGCTGTTGCCCTTTATTTTATTTTTTTTTTACATTGCCTCCCATTTTCAGCTATGCAGTCACTTGCCAGCTGTATTACTGAGTGCTTTCAATGGCCCATTGTGTGTTGCAGTATCCCATATTGCTGTCTGTACTGCACGTCCCTTGTTCTGATATTTCCTTTTTCTTTTCCTATATCCTTCCTGTTTAAGCCCCGGCGCACCACCCATACCTGTTTAGCTAGTGTAAATAGCAAGAAATGGCCCTCCCCTGGCCGCAAACACGCTCATCAGTTCACGGACTAAGACTATACAGGCTCAGACACACACCCTCACTTAGCTGTGCTTAGCTAAGTACAAACCCAGCCAATGAAGCTCCAATGTGCTTACAGCAAGTATGACACACCCTCTTTTCATGTTAGTTGGTCCTTCTGTCTACACTGTGGAGTTAGAGCAGCTACATGGTTAGGTGCAGTGTAACACTTAGAAGAATTTTGTGATTTAGTATAAGTCCCCTCATTAACATACCCCACTGCCTTACTCCAAAGTTACTGCACTACACGAGCATTCCCCCTTAGCAACCACTCTTCCCTGCCATTGTTTTGATTCTGCTTGTCAATGACTATAATGGCAAAATGCAGCTTTCACCTAAAATGGGCTTTTCTCGTTTTTTTTTATTTTCCCCACCATCCCGTTTGTGCGGTGCTGCCCTATGCTTAAACGTCTGAGATCGGCCAAAAAAAATAAACATTTATTTTTATAAAAATTAAACACTTTCCCATGCCAATGGCTTATATTTGGCCATTGGCATGGCTATCCACTTTAATACATGCTTTTATTGGAGCTGTCATGGCTCAGTTTTCTTTTTTGCAAAAATGTATTCGGTTAGTAACCGAATACATTTCTGCACCTTAAACTGTCCCTGCATGGAGACCTGCCTACCTCCTGGATCAGTAAGTCAGCTCATTTGCATGGTTTTCATCAGCAAATGAGCTGATTAGCATACTGCATGGCTTTTCATGCAGGAACAGTGTAGGACCACTCGTGCACATGAAAACAGCACATTTGTGGATCGCACAGTGGCCATATTCTATGCAGCAGCGGCTATAATGCTCCTGCACAGAATATTTTGCTTCATAACTCCCAGGGAAAGATTACGGCAGCTACCAGTTCAAAGTGTAGTAGCTCTGCATATACTGGTTTAGATTTCAGTACAAAGATATGTGCAAATGTACAGATTTAAAAGAACTGGTTATGACAGAAACATGCAGTTTTATGGGTTAAAGACAGAATAAATTCCAGTTCAGCTGACACAGCTGAAGTGCTCATAAAGGCATATTGGGTGTGGTCAGTTAGAAAAAAAGGGTAACCGAATGCCTCTATGTCTTGTAAGGTACATCAGAACTAACAGTCAAATTAATTAGCAGAATAAAGGGTTTGCAGTTACAGTTTGGCAAAACATTTTTTCTGTATTATTGCTTGTTTAAGAACTTTGTATTAAAGTGTCGTAATGCATAAACAATATCTTAATATATAGAGAGACAAGATAATGTTTGCTAGTTTACACAATGCAAATTTTAAAGTCAATGCTACATTGTAATAGTGACAGCACAGTTAATTCAGATCCTATGTAAGTGTACACTACGTAATCACTTTGAGATTGTATATGTTTTGTACGGAGATGGCAGTTTGCCAAGCATATCAGCTCAGATTACAGCTAGCCTAGCAAACTGAATTAAAGACAGTGTTATCCATTTAATGCATTACAGTTTACTATTTATCCAAATAAAATGTAGACAGTGATAGCACATTCTTGCAGCATTCAGTACTAATGAAAAGTTAAATGATGTCAGCTAAAGAAACGGTTATGGTGAGACTGTGGGTGGAGTTTCACTCACTGAACAGTATGTTAAAATCTAAGGGTCACGAGACAAATGCAAAATGTTCAACAGAAAAACTGATTGCATATAGGTGCAAAATGCACAGTCTTACATTATTACTTTAATTTTCATTTAAAATAAGTTCGGAAACTTGATACAACTATCAAGTTAAATGCAATTACTACAGCTAAGGCCTTAAAAAAAGCTGTCTATTTAGTGGTAAGACAGAAACAGATTTTGCAAAGCATCAGATGCCAGTAATGAAAATTTTCCTGTAAATAGTGATATTGCAGCAGTAAAACAGACACCACCAGTCCAGCAGTTAAATGTTTTTTTTGTATGTAAAAAACAGTGTCCTAAATACTGGACATGGAAACACAAGCATGCACTTAGTTCCAGTTGTTTCCAATAAAGCTAAACAGGTTGCTGATTTAAATATTGTTAGCTTTTCAAATACATGCAGCCCACTACGGTTAATGACTGGGCAAATGATGTAAGTGATGTACAAAGTTCAAGCCCAAAGGATAATCAAAAGTATGCTGTAGCTCAAGTTAATATTGCCAGTGACATACCAGATTTTCAGAATATGTATTGTGGCACAATGTATTACTTGATACAGAAATTTCAGTTTCAGTTACAAACAAACCTCTGCAAAAGATTTAAGTACAGTTTCACGCTATCAGAGTTTGAAAGGTCAAAGGTAATTGCAGTTAGTAGCAAGTCTTTGGAGACTTGATTTTTAAATGAAGCCAGTCAGGCTGAAAAAAGAATAACAGCAGAATTCTTGTGACATCCCCAATGTGACAGTACCATTTTACATTATGTCAAAATTAAGTGTTGTGTTAAAATTTAATGTAAAAAATCAATTTGTCTACAGACCTGCAAAAGCTTATTAGCAGCTAATGTTTATTCACACAGAAGAATGTATGTTTATATTATGCAGAAAAACGTAAATAAAGTCAGCACAGCAAGAAATGCTGCCAGTGTATAAATGTTAAAGCTGCATTTCTTGCAGAAAACATGTAAATAAAGTCAATACAACAAGTAATGCTGCCAGTTTATAAATGTTAAAGCTGCATTTCATGCAGAAAAAAATATAAATAAAGTCAGGGCAATAAGCAATGCTATCAGATTATAATTGTTAAAGATGCAAATGTTATAAGACCTGATACTAAAACCAGCTTGCACAAGAAATGAAAAAAAGAGGTTTAAAAAGCTTAACTATAAAAGGACACTTCGACGTTAAAGCAAGCCTTCCTTTATTTCATCAGTGACTGGAACAATGCAGAGCAAAATTTCGAAACTGTTGATGGGTTTCGGTTATTTCTTCAATGTTTGTTTAAAGTTAAAGCAAGTATGTATGTATTCATGTATTCAAGTTCATGGTAATTTGTACATCAGTAGTAGTTTCAGTCTATCTGTGTTCAGATGGATTTCAGTTTATTTGTGTTCAGGTAACACTGTCAAAATGTTCTCATGCTTCAGACATTTGCACAGTATGCTTTTATCTGTGTTTAGTTAACAATGGCAAAATATATTCTTTTGGTTTAGTTTCCAAAATATACACAGCTATTTTTAAATGTTCAGTAGATGTTAATGTAAATATCAGTCAAGTTTCAGAATATGACATTCATATTCAGTTATATGTTCAGTATAGTACCTTTCAGTCAGATCTTAAAATACTTCACATTATTCAGTCATTAGTTAAGGGTAAAGTGACAGACTTATTTGAAACAAGCTTATTAAATTATTCAGTCATTAGTTAGGGGTAAAGTAACAGATTTTTTTTGTTACAGGCTTATTAATTAAATTATAGGTCATAATAGTAATAGTCAAGTCATTGTACATTTCAGTCAAATCTCAAAATACTTCACATTATTCAGTTTTTAGTTAAGGGTGAAGTGACAGACTTATTTGTAATTACATTATTCATTCATTATTTAAGGTTAAAGTAACAATTACTTTTACAGGCTTATTATTTAAATAATAGTGACAGTTATTCAGTGCACTCAAGGCATAACAGGGCAGGCTTAATTTGTTAAGTTGTTTACAGATTACAGTGCACAGTTACCGATTGCAGTGCACTTTACATTAGTCAGAAATTAAGGACACTAACAGACAATGTAAAGGTATAGACTTAAAATACAGAAAGTATAGGTTTTAGTAAACTATTATATCTCATAAATATTCATAAAAGTTAAAAAAGTAAGTAGCCTCTAATAAAATGTATAGACACAAGTTAACACAAAATATGGTAATTATGCTTCAAGACCACTTATAAAGTATCTTTCAGTGCAGATTTCAATTAGTCTTCAGAAAATAGCCATCATGCTTGATAGGCTATACAATATGTGGCAGAAAAAGCTGCTAAGGAGGGGATTTCCTCTACATCTAATGCAATAAAAGAAAATTAAGGTAAAAGATATAGGTGAGCCAAGTGGGCTCAATGGTTAAGGCAAATCTGACAGAAATCCAAAATATGCAGGAAAATGTTGATAAAAGGGCAAAATGCAAATTTGCCACTCCAGTCCCGGGACTAAGGTTGTAAGCAGCTAACAAAGTACAACCATCAGCTACTAAGTTATGTAGGTTTTCAGGAATTTTGGCCTATCATAAAGTATAACTTAAAAAAAAAAAAACTTGGTTGCAGAGAGTGCCAGTTTCAGAAAAAGCATGGTACAGAATACAAATAAATTTTGCAAGACACCTCTTCCTCCATTAAAAGGGGGTTAGAATCAAATCATAAAGTTAAGAGATTTCAATCCAAACAGGCCATAAATGCTGAAGTGGCACCTCCCTGTCAAAATTAAAATTGTAGGTTTACCAACATTTTTTTTTTTGGATTATAAGTCAGGTAGCATAAAGCTAACTACAGTAGTTAGCAATATAAATGTAAGGTAACCAAATAAGTAGGTCCCAGTAGACTTTCGTCAGGGACCTCGGGATCAACTGTTAGACTAGGGATTTCCATTTTAAAATAGTTATTAGACATTAGACAGGCTAAAGGGTAAAATAAATTGTTTCATTTATGCATAAAAGACAGTTAAGCAGAAAGGAAAATAACCTTGCTGGCCAAGCATGGAAGACTGTTTATTAAAGAGAAAAAGATAAGCATAGAGTGTGCAGACAGAATGTTCTTTTATCAAGGAAAAGATCAGCTACAGAACATTCCTTAATGAAGCACATACAAAGCCTGATACCAAGGTTAAAGAAAAGTAAATAAAAACATTTACTAGACTAAAGCAATATAATATGATGTGTTCAGAACAGCAGGGCAGTTAAGGTTGGTAAGTTTGATTGTCCTATTACTTCAGAGAAGATGACAAATATTCGAGCCCGAGTACAGAAAACAGGTCATCTAGAGACTATGCCCGTTTACATTGTTCAAGACAATCAGAATAATGTGCAGCAACTTGAATTGTTTATCAGTACTGTTAATGGAGGCAGTATTTGGATATTGTGAACATCTAATAAAACCTTATTAAATGAACTACAGTGTGTGGAGAATTCATTCTGAATGCACAAGACTTGGTCCATAAGGGAGAGACTGACACCTATTCAGCACAAGCTTGGATAATTAAGACTTTTGTTTCTCAGTCTCATTGTGTACAAAGTTTCCAGCTAATTATGCTACAGTACAGTATTTTCAAATATTACATATAGTGTCTCATTAACTCTGCCTCTAATGCTCTTATTTGGCCTGACATATAATGTGGTGGCTTGTATTGTGAGTTCAGGATTTATTTATTTACTGGATTAGGTGGATTGTCAGGTGTTTATCACATACATATAGAACCTATAATGTTGCCATTAATGTATGCTGCTAAGATGTCCCAGTATCATTGAGTATAATCAAGTAATTGCTGACAGACCAGATCACATAGTCATAGTTAAAAACAACAGCTTATCAGTACGTGAAAGAATAATATTGACAGTATCATAAAATATTGACAGTGTCATCATGGCCCATCTATTCTTTCTGCAAAAGCTCTCTGAAACACCTTAGATGCTGATGAAATACCAGATGGAAATCTTTGGAATCTTTATAGTCCTATGGAAGAATTTAAGGTACACAGTTTAGAAATGTTCTTATCAATCTTAATTTGACAAAATCATTGATAAGCATCAAATCCAGATAAAATAATTTGCCTTTGGTGTACTAGAAATGTTTTAACTGTAAGAAAATCATAATGCTTTCCCATTATAATTTTAAGTTCTTGCAGACTCCTACAGAAATAAATGTTATTGGTTTCACAACAGTAATTGCTGTTCAGCTATTCAGCAAGCTCATTCTGTTTTTAGTTATGCCTATGTGCTCTAGTCTGTCAACATTTTTTGATTCTACTCAATGCTACTGGGACATATTTGCACCATACACTAATGGAAACACCAAATATTCTATATGTATGTGATGAACTCCTGAAAATCAGCTGAATTTGGTAAATAAATCCTGAAACTCATGATGTAGCCCATCACACTGCATGCTTAAATTATGAACACTTTTCACTAGGGTCAGTTCCTCAGGCTTTACATTCTTTACCTATGCCTGAAGTTATGAGAACATATTAAGATAATAAAAGTATGTTTTGTACTGCTACTATAAAATACAATAAGAAGATATTAACTCTTGTTAATGTGTACTGGATTCCAGGAATAGGAGTGAAGCCAGTTGATCAACATTTAGAGCAGATAATTCAATATGCAAAAGGCAGTATCATTTGGCAGGAGGCTTTAACTGTATATTATCACTAATTGATACTAATACAAATAGTAAAATGAAAATTTAGCAAGCTGCAAAAAAGAAATTTACTGAATTACTGAATTACTTCATCCTAGAGATATAAAAGATTTTTCAGAGCCAAATTCATTAATGTTTATAAATCATTCTCATAGGCATGGAACACAATCCAGAATAGACAGAATGTATATCACTAATAAACTAGTAGACAAGCTAGGTCAATTTAAAACTCTAACTTGCCCATTTTTAGATCACAGTGCAGTCACTTTTGAATTGTCTTTGAATTATAATAATAATGTTAAAATAAGAAGAATATCAGCATATATAACAGGTTTACAAGAATTTAAAGACTATTCTCTTAAAGACATTCCATCCTTTGTAGAAATTAACAAAATAGTGAATACTTCAGAAATCTATATACGGGATGCTATAAAAGCATACCTGTTTGGTAGAATCACGAATTGGCATTCAAATAAAAAAGCAATGGGACAAATAATTACATGAAATACAGGGGAAACTTGATAAGTTGATGTTAGAAAACCAGAAGAATAAAAATAATAACAGAGAAGAGATCAATAAGCTAAATGACAAATACTTGGAAATTTTAAATCATAAAACCAAAATCAATCTTGAGAAGTTTAAGATAATTAAATTTTCTATCAACCCAAAGTCTATTTACAATCTAGCCACCAAAACAAAATTACTCAGTAAATTGAGTCACATAAAAGAAATCTATTCACAGAGAAAGAAAAAAAGTAACAAAAATAGAAAATATTCTGAAGGGATTAAGACATTATTACAATGAAATTAATCAAAATAATACTAATAGATCCAGAAGAAACAAGCAAAACATTTATTAGAAAAAATATAAAAACTAGACAATCAAATGACCAAATGAAATGAATTGACAAACCGATTTCTATGTCTGAACTTCAAACTCCAATTTCTAAAGCACCATATAATGATGGAATTATATCTGAACTTTACAAGCTGTTACCTAAAGAATCCCTACACATATTACATGAGCTTTTTTTCTATAGTTAAGGACTTAACTAAAGTCCCTCCTTCTTAGAAATATATCATTATCTCTCCAGTTTTAAAAAACGACAAGGATCCTGCTCAATGCTCTTCATACAGACCCATTTCACTTCTAAATGTAGATTCTAAACTATTCATGGCAATTCATGCAAAAAGATTAAAACACATTGTAGCTTCTATGACTGATGAAGATCAAACTGGGTTTATTTTAAATAGAAACACCTATGAGAATATTAAAAAGAATAATTACAATAATCAACTATGTATATAACAGAAATGAGAACTTAACATTAATGAGTCTTGATATAAATAGTGTTTTTTGACTTGGTTAACTGGAAATATCTTTTTCTAGTTCTAGAATACAAATTTTCTTTTAACTTTGCACATCTTATATTAAATAACACTTTATTTTTGGTTATTAAAGGATTACATTATATGGAAAAGTCGCCAAACAAGTGGTTCTTACTTCATTTTGACTGTATTAAGAACTTTTAGAAAATTTATATATAGAAATCTGGCTTATAAAGCATGGATATGTTTCTTATAGCATATACTCAAAGTAATATCCCTACTTCAAATTTAGAAACAATCGTTACCTTTAAATAGAATAATCTGTTGTACTGGTTTCAATTAAAGAAAGACAAAAAGCTGCACTCAGTAGATTACATTAGGAATAAATATGATTGGATAAAGATATGTGGTTAGATATACATCTTGTAGACTATATATAGAAGGGGAATTAAATGCAACCAATGTTAAGTGATCATGTCCCAAAATTGATTGAATGTATCATATTTTTATTGCAACAAAATTCCTTGAGACATGGTCTCTTGTCCAAATTGTATAAAGTGGTAAAGAGCGAAACTAAAACATGTAATGATACATATTGGAACTTTTAAGTCTTTCTGCTTTTCCCAGTTAGGGGTCGCCACAGCAGAACTCCCATCTGCTAATGATTGGTAGTGGATTTTTACGGTGCCGAGTTGCCAGCCTGATGCCCAACCTTCAAAGAAGGCACGCCCATTCACACACGCACCTACCTGCATGTCTTTAGTATCACTTGACCATGGGGAGGACATGCAGACTCCACACAGAAGGCGCTCCAGCTGAGAATCGAACGGGAGAACCTCTTGCTGTGAGGCGACAATGCTAACCGCTACACCACCGCGGCCTTAATGATACATATTGAAGCTATTTTACCCAAATCAATAATACACCACCAAATGAAAAAAGACAAAAAATATTTCTATTATCATCTAAACATACTACTTCATCTCTTAGATGGCATTTGTTTACATGGAAGTGTTTACATAAATCCTTCTTCTCCCCTCATAAAACTGAATTGATGTACAAGAAAAAGCAACTTTGCCGGAGATGCAAGAAAGAAATTAAACTAGATTGGCAACACATGTTCTTTGATTGTACTGTCTCGATTCCTTTTGGAATAATATTTACTCTTTTTTACAGGCCTTTTTGGATATACATTTATTTTATCTAAATCATTAACTCTTTTTAATACCCTTATTCCCACTTGTGTTAAAAAACAAAATATAACATATTGTGGACTGTACTGACCATCTCCAGAAAAATAATCACACAAAACTGGAAAAAATGAATTTGCTCCCTCATTTAAAGAATTTAAAAATTGAGCAACTTAAGTAAATCATGTAGAATTTATTACAATCAGATTTGAGAATGAACATAATTATCTCTTGCCTCAATGTATGGAAAACATTTAAAGAACTGTTTGACAAGCAAAAATAAATAAAAAAAATTTTGGATTTGAACAGACATGCAACAACAGGAATGACTAGAAGGCTGGTGGACACTCTTGTAAACAGTTATTTTCTTTTTTTTCTGTATCTATAAGACTAGGTTGTTTGTTTATTACTTTTAAATATGCATGTAAATTTCTGATTACAAATTTTGCAGTGATTATGTTTTATGGAAATTTAATAAAAACAGTTTCAAAAGAAAATATTTATTAATTTATTGGCATTTGTTTATCGGGATAGTCCACTAGGCCAAGAAGAGCCCATTTTTAGCAGAGGTCTGGGAAGAAAACTCCAAAAAGAGACATGATAGACTACATAATGGAAAGGTAAAGCTTTCTACATAGCAGCATAATAGAATTTAAAAAGCACACAGTGCAAACTATTACAAAGAAGTTCAAAAATAGCTAGCATAGCAGAGATGGTAAGCTATGTATTAAATGCATTTGCAAACATATTCTGACAGAGGTTCAAGCTTAATATATAGTAAGAAATTACTAATAGCTATTTAAAGCAGGAGTGTAGTATAAAAAGAAGAGCAAGAGTGGGAATATATGGAGTGCATAAAGTGAGGAATTGTTAGAGATTAGAGTAAGGGTGATATGGTGATAGAATATGAGAAATTGGTGAAGGATGACAGTGTAGAGAGTAGGAAAAGTATTTCAGTGATAGTAGAGTGAGAGTGTATAGTGGGCAGTATTTTTAGAATGTTCTAAGAGTGGGATGGAATGGGAAGAAGAACTAGGTTATGGACAGGGGAGGCTTACTACAATTACAGATCCAGGTAGAATGGAGGTGGTTATGCAGAGATATTTTGAAGGAAGCAGTACTTTGGAAGGTGTGAATGGCTTGACGAAGGTTGTTCCACGTTTTAGCTATTACCCAGTAATATAGTAGTTGGTCTGCAGGTAGTTTAGGTTTCTGAATTTGGAGGAGGTACTGGTTTTGAGATTGTAGAGATCTACTGGGATTGTAGTGGGAAAATAAGGAATTTAGGGCAGGGCAATCCAGAGGTTTTATAAGCAATTTATGTGTGGTGGTTAGTTGAAGATAAGTGAAGTAGTGGGGGAATTCGAAACAGTTTATTTTTTTAGGAGTGTGCAGTGATGGGTAGAATAGCGGGTGTTTTGTTATAGCATATTTCTAGTTTTGTTCTGAGTAAGGACTGGAAGTTGGATAGCAATGGGGCACCATATACAAAAGAAGGAAGCAGATAGGTGGATGAGAGCACATGTTTTGTAGGGAAAGAAAGAAAGAAAAAGTTTGTGCCTCTAAAGAAGTCCTATTTTTTTTTGTTCGTTTTACTGATTTTAGTTTGAATGTGTAGGTCAAAGTTTAAGTTTTTGTCAATTATGACACCCAGTAGTTTGGTGTGGGTAACTAGCTAATTTTATTTGAGGCTCAGGGAGAGTATATTGAATTGTGATTTAATGATTGGAGTATTTTTTATTAGGAGTAAATAATATAAGCTTAGTTTTGTTGGGGTTTAGAGATAGATGGTTATAGTGGAGCCATGTCTCTATGGTGGAAAATGCGGACTGAGTAATATGTTGTAGATGAGTTGGATTTTCAGCAGAGCAGATAATAGTGGAGTCATATGCATATTATTGATAGAATGATAAGTGAGGATTATTAATAAAAATATTAAACAGAAGGGGTCTTAGTATAGAGCTCTGGGGGATACTGCTGGGGTTGTGTATATATGGGGATATTATCTGTTTCCATTTTACAGCATACTTTCTGCCAGATAAGTAGTTTTTGAACCAGTTGAGAAATGGAGTAGACAGTCCAATGCTACAGAGCTGAGAAAGAAGGAGTGAGTGAGAGATAGTATCAAAGGCCTTAGATAAGTCCAAGAATTGAGCAGAGACAATCTTCTCGGAGTCACAGGCTCTGTTTACTATGTACATGAAAAGTAACAGGGCAGTAGAAATACTGTGGCCTGGTCTGAAACAATGTTGTGTTTGTGAGAAGATTTGATTGTTGAGAAGGAAGTGTACTAGTTACATGTGCACAGATTTTTCTAGGAGTTTAGATATGGGGGATAGACTAGCTATGGTGCGAATGGTATACAGGTGGAGATACCCTCCTTTGTGGAGAGGTAGAATGCAAGCTTTTTTCTAAAGTTTAGGAAGATAGGGTTCTTGGATAGATCTATTAATGAGCATGCTAACGGAGTAATCAACAGCTTCTGCAGCTATTTTTAGGTATTCGGTAGGTAGGTTGTCTGCAGTGTTAGAGGTAGATTTTAGCTTTAGAAATATTTTTATATGGTTGAGGTAGGACAGTACGGAGTGTGAATTCAGGCTTCTAATTGTCAATGACTGTGTTTGCATGGGTGGTTGAGGGGGACTGGGGTTGTGAGTGAGAAGGAAGGATGGATTGATCTAGAATGTCTGTGGTAGGGTGTGGCGATTGAGACTGTGTATGGTGAGAGAGAGATGTAGGGAGAGGTTGACAGAATGTAACTGTAATATTAGCTATAGTGTCTATGAAGCAGGAGTTAAATAAACTTGCAATTTGATCTGGAGTTTTCTCAGGGTGATGGCAGGGGTTGTTTTTAGTGCTTGGTTTAGGTGGGCACCAATGATCAGAATTGTTGGGGTTATGCTTGTGGTGTTTTTGAAGCTATGTGTAATAATCTTTTTTGTCTTTGGAAACTATTTTTCTTACCTGGTTATGAAGTTGCTTGTACTTTAGTAAATCAGAGTTATTCTTATTATGAAAAACAACAACTCATGGAGGGTGAATATCCCAGTACCCACCAGCAATCCAAATAATAACAGCAACACCACAGGGTACCAGAACAACACAAGGCTGAGTGACTCAATAGGCATCCACCATGAATAAAAAAGAGAAAAGTTTTTTATTCCATAAACGAACAGGCTTTATTCCATAAATGAACAGGCAAGCGCTTTCACCCAGTAGGGCTTCATCAGACCACATAAAACAGCTGAGATAACATCCATTTATACTAAAAACAGTGGGAAATCTACAGTCAATTAATCCTTAAAGACACATTCAAATAGTTAAAACCATTCTGCAAATAAGGAAGCTTATATAGTAGCAGACTTCTACAACATGTAAAAATATACTAACATAAAAAAAAATATATATATATATATATATATATATATATATATATATATATATATATATAATTCCTAACTATCAGCATGTGTCAAGTAGGAATAAAGTAAAAAAACAAAATTAAAATAAAAATAGGGACACAATATAAAATATAGAACTTTCAATTCCTTAACCCCCTGGATTTCAAAACGGGCCTAAGGGAAACCGTATCCTTAAGCCAAGGATACTGATCAACCCTAAGCCTTATAATCCATCTAGTTTCTTGGGTTTCAGTTACATTCCTAATATCACCCCGCACGGGGGGTTGGGGTTATGCTTGTGGTGTTTTTGAAGCTCTGTGTAATAATCTTCTTTGTCTTTGGATACTGTTTTTTTTTTACCTGGTTATGAAGTTGCTTGTACTTTAGTAAATCAGAGTTATTCTAATGTTTTTGCCACAGTTTCCATGTTTTATCTCTAGTTGACATTAGTTTTTTTGTGGATTTAGATAACCATGAAGCATGATTAGCTTTTATTCTTTTGGTCTGGGGGTGCAAGGCTGTCTAGTATTCATAGAACGGTACTGTTGAAATGGTGCAGAGTGTCACCTAGGGGGAGAGTTTTTAGGTTATTCCAATTAATGTTTTTCAGGATGTGGTTAAATGTGTTTGGGTTGAAGTTGGATAGGTTTGAGGTGATGTTTTTTTTTTGGGGAGAGGTGGAGTTGTTCTATTTATAAAGGCAGAAAGGTGATCACTTAATGTTTTGGAGAGGGTACCAGCTGAAGAAATTTTTGTGGGGTCAGAGAAAAGGATCCAATCTAAGTTGGTTCCTTCATTTGTTCTATTATTATACCTGGTAGGGGTGGAGATTAGTTGAGTGTAGTGAAACAGGTTAATATTGGCGACTGTGGTTTTAGAACTAAGGTTTGACCAGTTGATTTTACATTGCCAAGTATTATAGTTTCATTTTTGAATGAATGTTATGCAATTTTTTAGTCTGTCACCTCCCTTAAATATGTAAAACCAATATTTAAAACCTGTCCCTGATTTTGGGTCCTTGCTTCCCAATACTTTTGTCATTTCTTGCTTTGTCCTTGGCACTTCTGCTGAGAAGTTGATAGAGCAATTTATTTACTTATTTATTTTTTATAAGGTTCAGACACTGGAGATTCAATGCACACAGACAAATTAGCTACAATTGCTGTGGCTGTCTGTGAAGGAGCACTAACTACTGTTTTTGCTCATTAGTCTGGCTTTGAAGGATTAATGTGATTTTTGCAAAACAACCTAGAATACTTTTTAGTGTGTAGCTACTATTTGTAAGGTACAAAGCTGAAATTCATTACATGACCTTCATTTTTATTGTAATCAGATGTCTGAAGTGCACACTGCTTAGAATACAGCTGTTGAATGGGAGTGGAAGCTCTCTGCGGATGAAAGAAACTGACCTTGGTTCATTTGCTCAGTGATTAGTATTACTATGGCTTATTCTATGGTGGGTGGGTGTGTGTGGGGGGGGACTGCAATGTATTTCTGAGCAACAAGTAGACCAACATTTTTTCACTTCCCAATAAGCATCAGCATTGCACATGATAAGTGGCCATCTCTGGTGGCCTGGCAGAGCAGGATGTGTGAGAAAGTAACTGATTATTGCATAATGGTCCAGTGAGTAGTGTGGGCATCTCACAGAGAATAGCTTTGGTTATGTTCTTGGCTGTGGCTTTTTCTATGTGGTGGGCTCACAGACCTCCCTGCATTTGTGTGGATTTATGCAAGTGCTCTGGTGTGCTCAAACACCCCAAATATGGGGAGGGTCTATATTATATAATCAAAAGGAATGAATCTCGAATGGCTTAAATGTCTAAATTGCCGTTCATCGAAATCGCTTTTGTGGGGGCGTGCACCCCCCCCCGCTAATTATATGTACCGACTCTGAAATCGCACTACAGTGAGGAAAGGGCAAAATTCCCGATCTTCACCGTACCGCAATCTCACAAAAAACAAATAGATGAACGGCAATTTCAACATGTAAGTCATTCGACATTTGTTCCTTTTGATTACATAATATAGACCCAATATGGGACACAGGTGAATTGCTGTTCTTCCAATTTGCATGTAGTTAAGCATGCAGCATGTGTGTTTGTGCATCTTGTTTTACACTTTGCTTGTGAGAGGCAATGTCAGTATGTGTGTACATGTGCAAAAAAATCAGTGCATTTGTGACAGACCTGGCTTGTCAGTGTCAGTGACAATATGTGTGTTCTTAGGTGAAAAGTCTTGTGACAGCCCTGTCTTTTAGGTCTGTGTGTGTGTGTGTGTGTGTGTGTGTGTGTGTGTGTGTATGTGTGTGTGTAAAACAATCACCTTTTTTATATGTTGGCACATACAACATTGGCAGGCACATACATAATTATTCTGGGTAGCAGTAAAAAGGTTAACAAGTCATTATATTTCAAAAATACGGCACACAATACATCGTGGAACAGCAAGATGTTTGGAGCTTTTGAGGGCCAGGAGGCTGCCACACCCCAGACTGCCATAAATGGATTTGACACAGGCTTAGTAATGGCTTTTGTCCTGAACCTCACAGTCTAAAACCAGAGGGATGCATATGAGGCCACTGTGGTACAGCAGTAGTGTTGTCGCCTCACAGCAAGAGGTTCTCCCATTTGATTCTCGGCTGTAGCGCCTTCTGTGTGGAGTCTGCATGTCCTCCCCGCAGTCGAGTGGCGTTCGAAAGACGTGTTAATGGGCATGCCTTTGTTGAAGGTTGGGCATCGGGCTGGCAACTCGGCACCATAAAAATCGACTGCCAATCATTAGCTGACCGGAGTTCCACTGTGGCGACCCCTAACCGGGAAAAGCCAAAAGAATAACAATATCATACCTTGTTTATGGGGCTGTGAGCTATGTAGTCATTACTAGTCTAATTTGTCTCACAATCAAACCTCAGATGTGTGCACAGTAGGGCAGTCTATCTTGTTTGGACTCTGTGGTTATTATTTCTTTAACTTTCATTACAAACCTTAGTGGTATGTACAGTAGGTCAATATAGCTTTTGTTGGGACTGGAGACAGTTTGCTCATTATTTCTTCAACTTTTCTCATAAAACTCAGAGGTGTGCAGAGAAAGTAACTTGCTTGTCTGGGGGCCAGTAACATTTAGGAGCAACAAATTGGAATACATTACTTAGATCATTATATTTTTTCACTTTCCCAGTCACTTAGCTAGTTCTAACATGGTACTAAGTTTGTGATCCCTGTTAGCTTGTGTAGAGAATACTGCACACCACAGGTGATGTCAAAAGCAGGTGGTCTATACAACTCTTCCCTGACAGGCTCCAGGCTCCATCTAAAGTCTGTATTGCTGCCTCCAACTCCATACTCGGGTGAGTTTGAGGTGGAAACACCTACCATGTTTTTGGAAGATGGGAGAAACACCACAGACACACATTCAAACTTGACAAAGGCATTGGCCAGCCAGGGGTCAGGATCAAACCTTTTTTCTTATGCATGACAGACATAGACCTTAAACAGACTATCAGGGATAGTATGTGACAGAAGAATGCCAAAGAAGCTGAAAAATAAGGTGTACAAAACAGTGATACAACCAGTACTGCTATATGGTACAAAAACCTAGGTAGTGAAATCAGAGGAGCTGAGGAAGCTGCTGGTGATGGAGACGAAGTGCTACAGATGGTTAGTAAAATACACGCTGTACAACAGATGAAAAACAAGGACTTCAGATCAGAAGCACAGGTAGCTCCAGCTGCAGAGAAACAGATTATGGTGGTTTGGGCCTATGTGCAGGAAAGGCAAAAACAATCTGCTGAAGAAAATTTGTTTCAGACAGGAAAAAGGCAAAAGGAAATGAGAGCATCCAGCAAAGGGCTGGATATATTGTGTGAGAGATGACCTGTGACAATCATGCCTGATTGTCAAAGAAGGTAGAAGAGTGACATTAAATTGATAGAAATGGTGACAGTCAACACGATACCCTGCAGAAAATGGGGGTTGATGACAATGATAATCTTTTCACTTTTTTCATAATCAAACATGACACATATTCAGGTAGCTATCTTTGGGAGTAGGGGGTTGAAAGCATGCAATTTATATACATCTAACAGCAACAGGGTGAGCTATGTTACTGTATTCTATTTTTTCTTTCAGTTTCATCCCAATCTGACATCAGAGCGGTATACAGAAATTGGCTACCTTTGGGAGGTGGGGATGATGAAGCATGCCATGTATATATTTGACAGCAGCTGCTTAAGTATATGACTGCGGCCAGATGTGCCTTCATTCCAATTTAACACCAGATGGATACACAGAAAGTGACTATCTTTTTTGGGGGTTGTGATAGGGAGGCAGACATTATTCCCAGATGTGATTTATGTAGCCTCACTTGCATTTGTCTTCTCAGTTTACTGTGAACTGCTGTTTTTGTTCAGGGCTCTATTCGGCCAAAAGCATATGCATCCCTGAGCATCTATTACTCAACAGCATCTGGCCCTGGCTTAGTTTAATTGTTTATTTCACAGTTACTACAGTGCACTCTCGACCAGTTAGAATGCTTAAAAGGATGCAGGGAAAAACAAAGTTAGAGTAAGAGTGAATTTCTTTCTATAGTAATGTGTTTTGATCAGGCTATCTTGGAATCAAAGGAGTGGAAAAAAAGGTTTAAAATGGATCTCAGAGCATCTATAACCTACAGGCTTTTAGGAGCCTGGTGACTCCCCACCTTGGCTTATTTCAGTTATTTCCACCAGTTATTACACTGCAGTCTGGCTAGCCTAGTTAGAATGTGCTGAAAGAATGCAAGAAAAAGCTTAAAGGACAAAATGGTAGAAAAAGTGGAAAAAAGTAATCTAAAAGAAATGAGGTGCCTGAGATGGGTAGATTTCGGGGATATGTCCTTGTATGTGCTGTGTGTGTGAGGGGGGGGGGGTGATGTCACAGAGCCCTTTGCCTAGGGCACATTTTCACATATGGCCATGCTGACTGCACTTTTTCAGGCTTCTTGGATATTCCATTCTTAGTCAGAAATAAAATTAATTCCTTGCTCCACAATTTCCAGTTCTCAAACTGCCCTGCAGAAAGTGAGTTTTTATAGGTTGTAACTGCATTATGTCTTAAATACAAAACATAAGTTTATATAAAATTATTCTGGGCGATATTGTAGTTGAGGGCCTCACCAGATGCGCAGTAGCAAGCCCAGCCCACAACCCACCCCCCCGATATGTCATTCATGAATATGCATTCCTTCCGAATGTACAACCGAAGAAAAAGTGCACTGACATTGTAATATGACGGTAAATATAACCGTAAACTGTTTACCAACATCTCTAATTGACAAGTTTTATTACATTAATAATATATACTAATAATCAGCAAAGAAACGAAACCATCAAAACACATGTCATCAGGGTTTTTACAGTGTAGCATTATAGTTCTCTTTGTCAGAGTCGGAATGCAATGGTTCACTGTTCCAATTAATGTCCAAACGGACTCTTTTTTTTTTTTGGGTGCAGGTGTCACAGCCGACAATTCCTCAGTATCATTGGCAGGACCTTTTACCAAGAACAGCTTTTTCCTGGGCGATACTGTATTAACCGTTTGTGTACATTTTAATATTTTCATATCATGTATGGACGAGCAAATTAAATATGCTGACCGGGTTGTCACTCAATTTGTGACATGCCCACTTCTGTGCGAAACGACTTGGTGAGGCCGTCAGCTACAATATCGCCTTATTCTATGCTTTTAGCTCTGACAGATTTACCTCAAACTGTGCAATACAAAACTGCATGACATACATAGAAGACATATAATACTAATGGTGTCAATATTTTCCCCTCACCATCAGCTGCCTGGCTGCACTGTTTTTCCTTACTGCCCCTGGTACTATTCCTCAACATTTTTAAAGTAAAATTTTGTTTTCAGACTTTCCCCTTCTTTTTGATCACTAAACATTCGATATGTGGTTCACTGTCAAAGAAAGATGTTGTTAAGGAAGTTCAAAAAACACAACCTACTCCACTGCCAAACTACACCCACTAACTAAAATAAAAAACTAGACTAAGTTAATTAACCTCATATGAACATGTCTATATTGTCCTCCTTTGACAAACTGGCTAGTACTTTTTCCTTTCTTCTCTTATCTTCACTATGTCTTCAAGATTATCTGGCTAGTATTTTTTTTGTTTTTTCCCTTTTTGTTTTATCTTCAATAGATCTTCAAGATTATCTCTACTAAATATACTGTATGAACAACAATCATAAGTTACTACCTGCTATAATTTTAATTGTATGTCTAAACCACTATGTTTATGTAAATATCTTATGCAATCATATGTTATTATCTGGTATATTTTACAACTGTACATGTAAACCACAATGCTCATGTAAATATCTTATGTATAGTATGTTAGCAATTGTTCTGGAGCTTTTCTCCCCGGGCCTCCATTGAAAACGGGCAGCTCTATCCAGTCGGACCTTCCGGTAAACAAATGTAAAATAAAGAAATAAACATTTAATAAAAATATTGGAAAAAACCCACCAACATGAGAAAGACAGTGCGTTTTAAAAGTCTGTAGTTATAATAATATGATAAACTATACCTTACATACCATATCTCAACATCTTACCTGCAGAATCGGAGAGAATCCAAAAATAACCAGGGACACTTTTAAAATAATAGCACTATTAACATGAGAAAATGACAGATTAAAGAATGCAAATGAACATGCATTTTTAAAGTAAAACAAGTTTATAATTATTGTCATTATTCTCCCTTTCCCCCATATCGAATTTTTTAGGACTGACAGAACATTTGTTAAGTCAAAATAAACAGTTGAGAGAGATGCCGCAAAAGTACAGCTTTCCACTGTAAACAACACACTAGCTTCATCAGTCGTAAGGAAATAAGGTGTCTTATTTACGAAATTATGGTGGAAAATAATGTGGTGGGTCGGAAGGCATAGTTTGAATAAAGATCAATACCTTGGCTGCTAACGATAAGTAAGCAAAACTAAGTATATGTGAAACTGGCAGTTAGATATCACATAACACTGCCTACCTGTTTGGTTACTACACTCTTCATTACCCTCATTAATAAACCGAATATATTCGGTAGTGTTAGTGAACCTACACCCTAACAACATTGGGCGTGACCGAAGGCAAGCCATACCCTTTTGGGGTGTAGTTAAGGCTCAGCTTGGTGGTGAAAGGGTCTTCAAATCTTGCATTTATTTACCAACAGAGTTTTAGGTCAGTGATGGCGAAAGCGGAAGCAAGCTGGTTGTTACAGCCAGCGATGGCGACGGCGGAAGTTGAGGAAGGGAAAATGAAACACTTTAATGGCGGAATGGAGAAACTTGACGTGGAACGGAGCCGATTCCCGTACTGTATTGTATGGACCCCCATTCCTGTATTGACGTAAGTGCTTTGTGCACCATAGTTTACATAACTGTTACTGTCATGGGCTTGACAGATTCTTACGTATTCTGTACGGAGCTTCTTTATACCCTGTGTTGCTATCCAGTGCTGAACTGGCTTGAGTGATGTTGGTATTTTTCAGTCTTCCGGGTTTTATAGCACAAGGTTCTGTGGTTCCTTTGTACAACTAAACTGTATTTTTGTCTTTTGTTGACGCGATCACAAATAGTGCAGTTTGTAGTTACAAACATCAGAGAAATCTGAGGACACTTTGTTGATTTCATCTGATAGTCATGCAGTTCTACTGTCCAGAATTTTGTAGAATGTCTCTATTTTCCTTCATATTTTGGTCTGTTTGTAAAATAAATACATAAATAAATGTATTTTTTCTAGTAAGTCATTGAAGGCAGAAGTCACTAAAGTATGACAACCATGTCCGTTTCCGATTAGTCTGTACCCTCCAGAAAATGTTGCTAAAGCAAAACCTGCTATTATTCTAGCAACTTTACTTAAATTTTCTTTATAATTTTTGACCTTTCTACCGCCATTATTTTGGCATTGTCCAGAAGAGCTTGTCATGGATATGAATTTAAAGTGTTTGTCAAAAATCGAGAGTTTTCAAGTACTCTACCTTGCTTATTTATGGTGAAAGTTTGGCCTTCAGCTTTTAGCATTACTTATTCCGTGGTTTAAAATACTGGCCAACTGTTAGAAAATCCTCCAAAAGGGGAGCATGCTCATTTATGCAGTAGGGCATGCTTTTGTTGTGTAACTTCCTCCCTTGCTTCCCTGCCTTCCAAACGGGCACCCTTTGTAATCCATGTAACACTACATAAGAATTACCAAGGTTAGCAGGAATACACACACATAAGGTCACAGTCTTCTTCTTTCGGCTTTTCCCGGTTAGGGGTCACCACAGTGGATCACCTGTCTGCTCATGATTGGTAGTGGAGTTTTACGGTGTTGAGTTACCAGCCTGGCGCCCAACCTTCCACAGAAGGCACACACATACACGCATTCACACCTAGGGTCAATTTAGAGTGTCCAATCCACCTACAGCATGTCTTTGGGATGTGGGAGGAAACTGGAGTACCCTGAGGAAACCCACATGACCATAGGGAGGACATGCAAACTCCGCATAGAAGGCAGCCCAGTCGAGGATCGAACCGGAGAACCTCTTGCTGTGAGGCAACAATGCTAACCGCTGCACCACCGTGGCTGCCCGCATAAGGTCACAGTATGGCATGTAATTATTCTTTTAGTTAGTATTTGTTCATCAGGTATGTGGGTTGAGCCATTGAATCTTTTCAGCCATGACATGGCCTTAGTGAGCAGCAGTACACACCTCATAGGTTCATAGGTAGGATCCCCGGGGTGAATTTCCTGTTTCCCATCCAATCATCAAGATTTTTCGAGTGCTAATGAGGAGCTTTGTTTGATATAGATAGGTAGTTTATTCCAGAGTATGGGAAGTCTCTGGGACAGGAATCTATCCCTCCGGCATGTTCTGTTTATTGTGGTGACAAGGTTTAGGTCCCTAGAGCGTGCAGCTTGGAGGGATTGGGACTTCTTTAAGTGGAGCATGTCCAACAACTCTGGGTTTGGCATACCTTTGTATGTTAGGCAGTGATCACCTCTGAGTAGGCAATATGTGACAGAGTAAAGCTGGAGTTTTTTGAGACGGTCTGCATAGGGCATCTGTTTGAGGCCAGTAATCCTCTTTGTGAGGTATTTCTGCAGCCTTTCCAGTTGTTGTAGATGTCTTGTGAGGTACATACCAAAAGGGGTGTTGTACTCTATAATGGGTCTAGTGAGTGATGAGTAGAGGGGAACAATGACCTCTTTTTTTTTTTTCTGGATGAGAAACCTTTTGTGATGAGGTGTGCCACATAGAAGAATTTCCTGACTACTGTGGCGAAGTGATTATCAAAGGAGAGACTACTGTCCACCTGTGTCCCAAGGTCTCTTATCACACTTTCGGTGTTAAGTATACTACCGCCTATGTTGTAGTTCATGGGTACAGAGTTTTTACCAAAGAGGATGACAATGCACTTTTTGCCATTGAGCTTGAGGTCATGGTTTGACACCAGTCATCTGTCTCAATGAGGCCCTTTTGTAGGATGTCCACATATTTAGGGGGTTTCGATTATGGCTCCTAGTTTGCAGTCATCTGCGAACTTCATTAGCCAAGACCTTCTGTGTTAGCCTGTACTTCAGAGAAGTAGATACCAAACAGGAGAGGGCCCAGGACTGAACCCTGTGGTACTCCACTTGTCACTGGTCTTAAGTCGGATTTGGAGTCTGCTACTTTCACAGTGTGGGTTCTGTCAGTGCATCAGTTGGCAACCCATCTTGTGACATAGGGATTTATACCTAATTTACTGACTTTATCTATAATTCCAGAGTTGGGGATAGTGTCGAAAGCCTTGGCAAGATCTAGATAGGCTGTGTGAACCACTTTACCCTCGTCTACGGCTTTGGTGACTTCTTGAAAGAAGTCTGTCAGGTTTAGGAGACATGATCTGCCTTTTACAAACCCGAACTGGGGTGGGGTCCTGAGTTTGGAGATTACCAATGTCTTTGTTTATAAGTTCCATGATGATACGTTCCATGGCCTTGCAGACCAGGCTCATCAGGCTAATGGGGCGGTAGTTCCAGGGGTCCGTGGTGGCTCCCCCCTTGTGGAGTGGGATAACCATCGCTGTGCACCATTCAGCGGGCACAAAGCCTGAGGTGAGGTTGTGATTGAACATGGTAGTTAGGTGGGGTGCCAGTTCGACCTAGGTACACCTAATGTAAAATATATGAAAATCATGGAAACATGCATAATTAGTAAAAAGGGCATACTTTATAAAGTCTAAATAGTGGTACATTGGCAGTAAATAAGTTATCAGTAAGTTCAAATACATTGGTTAAAAAGTGTTGTAAGCAAGAGTTAAGTACACATATACAATCTGGAAACAACAGATAATTTTAAAGAGTGACAAATAATGATCGTGGTAGAAAGATGTTAACATGTCCAGTACTGATAGCTTGAAATGTTATATAGTATTAACTGTTGTCATGGTAGCCAATGCACTAAGCTGCTTTAAGAAGTTAGTATTTGAAAATATATCTAAAGGCCTGAAGCATATTTTGGGATTTTACTTCTGTGGGGAGATACTTCCAAATGGCAGGACCCAGTCTAGAGAATGCTGTTTTCTCCAGTAGCAGTTTTGAAAAGTGGATGGATCTTAGGAGGTTACTAGGCTAACTGTCCTTAGTCATTCATGTGCCAAATTTCCCAGTTATCAATGTCCATGGGCACAAATGGCAAGCCAGGGGTGAATTTGCAGTTTTCCATCCACTGGATGGGTATGGGAAAGGCTGACATTAGATTCTCAGGGTGTAGTTTTGATGCCTGAGTCTGGGTATGGGAAAGGCTGACATTAGATTCTCAGGGTGTAGTTTTGATGCCTGAATCATACGTTCAGAGGAGGGTAATAGCTCAAGTTTAACATTTTATTAAAAATAAAGTATCAAGAAGAAAGGTGGACCTGTCCATTACTGGTAACCAGTTGCTGCAATTAAGTAGTTGCAGTAATGTATACGTGCATCTGCCAGAAGAATGAGTTTTAAGATTTTCTTTAGTGTGTTTTGTAATCTCCATGTATTGTTAAGAAGAATGCAGAGCCAGCAAAGTTAAACCATGGGCATGTTTGGAAGTAGAACATTTTTGGCAATGGCATTCGGGGCAATAGATGAACAAAGGTGTGTGATTCTGTAGCACAGCTTTTGTTTTACCAGAATTTTATGTGTGATTTTTATCTTTATGAATGGAACAGGAGCATGATAAGTTGTGTCAGTCCAAGGTGTTTCTGCTTGGAGACATTAGGAATGTTTGACAGCAGAAAAGGGGGGGTCTAACTACTCTCTGAGTAGTTCCAAAGACTATTACATTGTTTTCTTGGCTTGATTAAGAGTTTATCAGTAGATCTTCTACAGAGGTTGGTGAAATTGTTTTGTTATTTTGTCTGTAGGTCAGAATGTGTTTTGTTAATTTCAATAAGTAGAATATCATCAGCTTATGTGACAATGTTGAGATGCGGAAGTTAAAATGCAAATCATTTATGAATGTAGAGGGAGATGAGTAAGGGGCCTCATAGGGGGTGCTCCTGTGATACGTGTTGGAAAGTTCTATATGTTAGGCAGATTTAAAACCATCTGCTGTACTATTCCCAAATTTATTTTTTGTAGTTTGAGATGCAGGAACTGAAGACTAATGGGTTCAAAAGATCTGATCTGGTCATATCACTCTTCAAGAAAAATCTTGATGATTGGATGGGAGATAGGAAAATCACCCCGGGGATCACTTCTGTGGCTGTGCTCGACAGTGGCACAGGAAAATAATTTTCTTGGGTGGCAAAAGCCAGGGTACCTTTGGCTAGGCTTATATAGGCCCTAGGGCCAATAGCCTAGTACCTACCTATGAACCTATGAATAGACCAATTGCTTATGTTCTTATAAGTAGCAACTAAAAAAGCACACTTAGTTGTCAACACTCTGAGTTTCTAAAAGAAAAAAAAGTCGATGAAAAGAGCTGTCAGGGTGCTGAATGAATTGTAAAAAACATCTTGCCAAGTGTAAAGAAGGCAATAACTATTTATGTGTTTAAGTAGTTGTTTGTGCTATAGTAATTTTGAAGCCTTTGTAAAGGAAAAGTAGTTTGCAATTGGTCATAGGGTTAGTAGAGAAGGTAGTTTTTGGAAGAGAGATTATTATGGCATGTAAGAGAAGGTGCTGTGGTATCAGTTGAGTGAAAGGTTAAAAATATGAGTGAGAGGCTTGGCTATTTTTTCTGCTGATAATAAAGAAAGTTGGCTGTAGCGTACTGAACCTAATCCCTGAGGAGTTTAGCTTTAGTAGCGGCGCCTTAGCTTCTTTGACTGAGATGTGAAGAAAAGTGGAAGGTAGAAACAAATGATACAAGGGGTTAATGTTGTGGAGGGGGTGGGCTTTCATTAAACTGAAGAGTTCAACTGAAAACTTATCTGTCAACAAGATCCTTTAAAGTAAACAAAAGAAAATGTTGGTATTTTATAATAAGGTTTTGGTTGTCAAATGAAGGAGCGTTATTATTATTGATTAGAGTGTTGGTAATGGCATCTGTCAATTGCTTTTGTTCTTTCCAAAAGAGCTATGGTTCAGTGTAGTAAGCTATTTGTTTTTGTCTAAGATAAAAAGTCTTTGTATGTTTTTATGAGGATGGTTGAAGTGATTTGTGTTAGAGTTGAACATTGGCTGAGTTTTGTTTCTAGGCTTTCCAGGCATAATGTCTAGACATAGTCTTGACTTGATATCTTGTAGTCCGGGGCAAATCTGAACTCTGGTGACTGGGTGAAAGGTATCCTGAATGTAGACATAAGTGTCATCAAAGTTCAAAACAGTGGTAGACGGGTCTGAAATACCGTAGAGAGTGGACCAATCAATATTATTAAGATAGGATTTAAGGAGTTGTTTTTATATTTGGGGAAAGATCTTGAAGGGAGGAGGACTGTTGATTGTTCTGAAAATTGGAGTCAATAGTAAAGAGCAATCGTCATTTAGGTTATTTGGAGGGATGTCTGTCTGTAAACATCTATTTTGTATGTTGGGCAATAACTCATCCCAAGATCTCCCTATAACTATGTGGAGATTTGGCCCTGTGGGTGTTTTGACTTAAGTGTGCCAAATTGTGGTGTCGTAGCATTTTGTTTAGCTGGAAGTAATCTGGCCATAAAACATTCATCTTGAATTCATCAATATTATGGTGATTTCAGCAACTTCTTTAGAAAACATTTTGTAGTGTGTTTTCTGAGGAGTAGTCACTGAAGGAGGGGATGTATACTGAACCAATAAGTAGGTGGGTATATCCTCCTAAATAGTATGACATTTAACATGTTTGTGTTTTATGTACATCTTGTGTGCATTATCAGGCTTCCCACCTGTAAGAAGCATTATTCTAAAACCCTATACGTTACCTCTTTACCTAACTCTATAACTTTCCTCTTTACCTAGAGGAAAACAGTTTTTGTACTTATTTTTCTCACTTGCTTAGAGAAAAACAGCTCTTATACTCACTTTCCTCACTTGTCTAGAGGAAAGTAGTTTTTTATTCAGGCATGTCCAAGGGTCAGCTCCCAGTGTTCTCTCCTGTCTAGCTGATGAATCTGGGCATCTTAAGGCAATGTAGCAATTGCCTCATATACACAGACAACCCTCTCCTCCTACCACCCAACACCACAACCTATGAGAGATGCACTTATCTAGCCAAACTGGAGGTAAAACTCTCTCCAACCAAGACTGAACTTGACAGGCAAGAGGAGAAGGTAAACACTTACACCACACCACTCATCACATAGTCCCACTAAACCTACACCACCAAAATCCACACATAGAAACACAAAAACATTCGCAGAGGCTCTCAATAATAATCTTCTCAAGCAACAGAGACCTCCAAAGCAGAAATGCAAGCAACTTCCACCCCCCCAACACAACCCAAATGACACATAGCCCACAGACTCAGTGTGCCAATAAACCACAGCCCATAAGGCAAACCAGTGTACCCAACACACTAGTCATAGGTGACTCTGTAGTCAGGCACACTGATGTCTCACTCACCAGGCTAAACAAGGAGAAGGTTACTGTCAGCTGCCTGTCGGGTGCCAGGATCTGCCACATAACCCACGCACTCAGGTCACTCCACAACAAGTACAAATATGACTCTGTCATTGTCCATGTTGATGTGAACGACCTGAGATGTACCTCCCTGGACTACATGAAAAGAGACATGGAAGAGCTCTCTGATCTTATAGCCAAGGCAGGTATGACCCTAGCCCTGAGTAGCATGCTGCCATCGCCAGAATGATACCGCAGTACAAGGACAAAATTATTGACTTCAACAATTGGCTCAGCTTCTAATGTCATTCTAACTGGATCCAGTACCTGTCTACCTGGGACAACATGGTCGACAGACCATGATGCTTTGCTAGAGATGGCCTGTACCTGTTGCCCCTTGGATTCTGGATACTGGCTAAGGGTCTTGCCGCCCCTATAGTGCGTTTTTTAGGCAAGGTTCAAATGACAAATTCACCATCATAACAAGAACAGGCAAGCAAAAACTGAGGGTAATGCTACTCAATGCTAGAAGTCTAAATCTCAAAATGCACTCACTCGAGGCACTCCTTAAAATGGAGAACATCGATATCTATGCAGTGACTGAGACCTTGTTCAAGGATTTAGAGAGCACCCCTGCATTACCAGGCTATAACTCATACCACATTTTTCGGCCATCTAACCTGGACCAGAACACCAAAGGTGGAGGTGTGTCCATATTCATTAAGGATATCCACACCTCCAGGCTAGTTGCACAGCATAATGCATCCGAGGGTATCCAAGTGCAACTAACTTTGGGCAAAACTGAAATCCAACTTGTAGCTTGCTAAAGATCCCCCACCATGCCTCAGGATTCCCACTCCTCTTTTCTTGATATACTGGAAAATATTAAGCTTCAACCAAACACCATAATAATGGGCGATTTCAACTACCCCACCATTAACTGGGAAAACTACTCCTGTACCAACTCCTTCACTCAACACTTTCTGAAATTCATAAATTCCAATGCCCTGGATCAACTTATCCACACCCCCAACAGGGGCAACAATATCCTAGACCTAGTCATTACTAACATGAGTGACCGGTGTTCCTCACCTGAAATCAACTCCTCATTGGTCAGATCCAACCATAAGCTAATCACTCTAGATATCTGCATCCCGCCCCCCACCCACCATTAAGGAAAAGACGGTAAAACATTTCTCCAAAGCCAACTTCATGCTTCTGAAGACAGAAGTGGCGAACTTCATGACACCCATGCAGACGGACAATACAATTACAACTGCTGAATCCTGCACAAATGCACTCTATAAGCACTTACACAAGTGCATGGATCATGCTTTCCCAAACAGAACCAAGATGCCACCCTCCAAAAAAAGGAAGCCAATCTGGTGGTCCCCTGCCATAAACATACAACAGAAGGAAGAAACTGTTGCAAAAGAGAGTAAAATCCCATGAGTTGAGGAGCTCCCTGGTCAGCCTCAGTAAGAAGGTGAGATCCCATATAAGATCCTCCAAATCTAGCTATGAAAACAAAATCACCACTGATTCTATGGACAACCACAAAACATTATATAGCTATGTCAAGAATCTCAATTGCAACACCCAGATCTGCTCTGAGTTACAGCATAATGGCACAAAAATTACAGAATCAACTGATATTGTCAACATCCTGGCAGATAGGTTCAGTGCTAACTTTTCCCCCCTCTCACCTCATAAAGGGCCCATATCTATACAGGAAAAATGCAGAGTTCCTGTAATCATATCTAGGCAGGTAAAAGCTGCATTCTCTAAAACCAAAAACACAGCATCCATGGGACCGGACAACATCCCAGGCTGCATTTTACACGAACTTCAGAACGAACAGGCTCCCCACCTAAGCACCATGTTCACTCATAGTCTCACGTCAGGCTTTGTGCCCACTGAATGGTACACAGCAACAGTTATTCCACTCCACAATGGGGGAGCCACCTCTGATTCTGGGAACTATTGCCCTATTCGCCTGACAAGCCTCGTCTGCAAGGCCATGAAACGTATCATCATGGAACTCCTAAACAAAGACATTGGTAACCTCCATACTCTGGACCCCACCCAGTTCAGGTTTGTGAAAGGCAGATCATGCCTTTTGAACCCAATCGACTTCTTTGAGGCATTCATGAAACCCATAGACGAGGGTAAGGTGGTTCACACAGCCTATCTTGACCTTGCCAAGGCTTTCGACAGCATCCACCATTCTGGAATTATAGCGAAACTCACTAAACTAGGTATAAATCCCTACGTCACAAGATGGGTTGCCAACTTGCTCATTGACAGAACCCACACTGTAAAAGTTGCAGACTCCAAATCTGACTTCAAACCAGTGACAAGTGGAGTACCACAGGTTTCAGTCCTGGGCCCTCTCCTGTTTGGTATCTACTTCTCTGAAGTACAGGCTAACACAGAAGGCCTCTGGCTAACGAAGTTTGCAGATGACTGCAAACTAGGAGCCATAGTCGAGTCTCCAAATGATGTGGACATCCTACAGAAGGGCCTCACTGAGACAGATGCCTGGTGTCAGAGGCATGGCCTCAAGCTCAGTGCCAAAAAGTACATTGTCATCCCCTTTGTTAAAAACTCTGTACCCATGAACTACCACATAAACGGGGGTCTACTTAACACTGAATGTGTGATAAGAGACCTTGGGACCCAGGTGGACAGTAGTCTCTCCTTTGATAATCACATCGCCACAGTAGTCAGGAAATCCTTCTGTGTGGCACACTTCATCACAAAAGGGTTCTTAGCTAGGAAAAAAGAGGTCATTGTTCCCCTCTAGTCGGCACTCATTAGACCCATTATAGAGTACAACGCCCCTTTTGGAATGTACCTCACAAGACATCTGCAGCAGCTGGAAAGGCCACAGAAGTACCTCACAAAGAGGTTTGCTGGCCTCAAACAGATGCCCTACACTGACCGTCTCAACTCCAACTTTACTCTGTAGCATATCGCCTGCTCCAAGGAGATCTCTGCCTAACATATAAAGCTATGTTAAACCCAGAGCTGTTGGACATGCTACACCTAATGAAATCTCAATCCCTCCTAGCTACATGCTCTAGGACCTAAACCTTGTCACCACAATCAACAGGACATGCTGGAGGGATAGATTCCTGTCCTAGAGACTTCCTATACTCTGGAACACGCTACCCATCTATGTCAAGCAAAGTTCCTCATTAACACTCTTCAAGAAAAATCTTGATGAGTGGATGGGAAATAGGAAATACACCCTGGGGATCCCTTCTGTGGCTCTGCTCGACAGGGGCACAGGAAATTAACTTTCTTGGGTGGCATAAGCCAGGGAACCTTGTTGGCTATCCTTACTTAGGCCCTTGGGCCGATAGCCTAGTACCTACCTATGAAATAAATGAGGCTTCCCACCTATAAGACTCATTATTCTAAAACCCTATAACTTACCTGTGGTTAAGTTAGAGAAATAAATGAATGAAGGTATGCAGAATGTGTACTTAAAGTAAACCATAAACTTATCAGAAGAAATATCTTTACATAGCTCAAGCCAGTAGATAACAAACCTAGTCTTACTTTTTTTATTTAAATGCAAAGGGTAAAAAATAATGCCATTTCTGACTGTGTGATTGTTTTATCAGCAAAACAGGTGTGATCCTATACGACTAAACTTATAAAGATTAAACTATTTAAAGCAATAACTAATACTGTGGTAAGAAGTCATAATGTCATTGTTATTGCACTACTAAAGAAATACAAACATTTGCATAGTACCTTACAGATGCACTGCAATGAGTATAAATCTGCACTTAGAACTCCATGTAGTCCATTTTCTATTTTTAAGTCGTGATACACGAAATATCTTACTTTGTAAAATTATGGAACTATATTTCATGACTAACACCTTGACCATTGTTTAGGAAGCGTGTTCTATTAATCATCTCAAAATAAGGTTGCCCTCTTTCAAGGAAAGGAAAGCTTGCACAAAGCATCAGCCTGTATCTTGGCTTGCTTCTTTTCATGAATACCTCCACACTGCATCTTACAAGCCTCCTGTTAGCCCAATACTTGTTGAAAACAATAAGTACTTTCAAAATACATAAAGTAGCACTGGATCTAGTTATGTACCTCTGAACCACTTAGGACAAGAATTCTAAATATAACCAAACATTTTACCGGAGCAAAGGCCCAAAAATCGGGGTCAGATTTTAAATATTGCTCTTATAAACTTGGCAAATTAATATAATAACAGGGTTTGCATTAGCATGCATTTCCTGAAAGGTATGAAGTCTGAAACTCAAATGTCTGAAGTTGTCTGGTAGTTTAAATCCTCAAAGATTTGGCCTAAAAACTTGTAGGTGTGTGTGTATGTACACAGACACACACACGTACACATAAGTGTGAGTATGTGTGTTTGTATTTGATCAAGGTATGTGGACAGAATCATTAAATGGCACAGTGGAACAATTTGACTTCTAGATGTAGGGTTAGTTATACCGTTGTGCCATTCTCTTTGAATCCCATGAAAACATGCATTAAGAGCCACTGAGCACCTGGTCACGTCACCCCCCCCCCCCCACTTGTGCGAGCAAGGCCTCCTCTCACTGCAGATAAAAGCAAAGGAAATTCTAACCAGCAATCATCAAAAAATAAAGACTACAGCCCCAGCTTTAACTCTGGGAACCTTGCTGTTGCCACTTATGTGTAGTGTAGGTACCTTCTTTTGTGACTACTGTTATGCCTTGTTAAAATCTGTTACAACCATCTAGAGTGCATACCCCAGAGGCAACAGCTGCAAACCTTCTTCCTCTTAGCCCCCCACCCCTTATATTTGTTTCACTGTTGATACATTTTACTTAACTTATCTGTTTTATGTTAAGGTATTTAGCCCCTCTCAATAGAGCCATAGCCTTCAGTCCCCCCCCAGTACTTATACTTCACTAATTAAACATCAAACAAAGGTGCAAAGTCTCAAGTTGCTTTTATCTTTAGCTACATAGTGTGCAGCAAACAATGAGCAAAGGGGACTACAAATGTACAAGAGAATAAAATCTGCATTGCAGACTAGTAAGCTGCATACAGCTTCTACCTGTGGTGTACTCTTACTGATATTTTTTCTTAGAGAAAGCTTCCAGTCCTTGAACACCCTGTTAAAGTAAACCATAAACCTATCAGAAGGTTTATGTTTACCTTATTTATTTTGCTGTCCTTTTATATAGTTAGCTAGGTTTGCAGAGTGCCTTGGATTCTCTCATGCTACTCTTTACTCCAATTGATTGTTTCCCTCCCTTACCCTATCCCCAAGTGATTGCTCAGGTACAACACACCAAAAGTTTTAAAACCCGGGATGCCATATTTGCTCTGCTATTGCAATTGAAAGCGCTCAGGGTGTAGCATCTCTAGTAAGTGCACACTTACAAGGAAATAGCAGCCCATCAAAACTGTCCCTTGCCCGACTCCGTCTCCACAAAGTTATTTCTTCATTCCTTCAACCATACTACTGCAGTAGTTCTACTGTGCTAAGTTAAACACTACCTCTGCTTCTCTTTACCTTGTTGTGTTAGTTGGCACTGACCTGCTACCCACCTTAGTTCCAACTTGTAGATAGTTTTTTTTCAGCTGGCTTACTGCTGTGATCTGCCTCCATCAGAATCCAGATCCCTACTCAGAACCACAGATAAAGTCTGGGAACAATATAATTAAAACCAAATCCCATATAACTAAAAAAACCTTCCTAGAATGCCGAAATAAAGCAAACTCTCGGCTTTTTCCCAGTTAGGGGTTGCCACAGCAAATCACCTTGTCTGGTCATGATTGGCAGTGGAGTTTTTACACTGTCGAGTTGCCAGCCCGGCACCCAACCTTCCACAGAAGGCACACACAACAAACAAACTAGTAAAATTAGACAAAAGCAACTACTATTACAAAATAAAGAATAAATAGCAAAATGACCCTCAAAAATTCTGGGCAGCAGTTAACAATATATTGCATCCTGGAAAATCAACCACTCCCACCCCAATAACAACCAACAATCAGTAACTCCATGAACGTAGCCACTTAATTTAATACTTACTTTGCAGAATCAGTTCAACAACTTGCACTGACCCAGACCAGCCCCAACCACACTCCTCCAACCCCAAACCACAACAGTTTACATCCACCCAAAAGCAACAGCCAGTTTACATTAATCCCTGTCTCCACTAACACCATAAAAAAAAAACTACTAAAAAAACTTAAACCCACTAGTTCGCTGATGATGATCTCCCTACTGAATTCCTGCAAATTACAGCAGAAGCAATTGCATACCCTGTATCCATACTTATAAACAGGTACTTTATCTGAAGCTTACATTCCCATCATCTGGAAAGTCTCCCACATCTTACCCCTACACAAAGGAGGTAACTCCACCGAACTAACAAACTATCACCCAATTGCAATTCTATCTCCTCTCTCACAAATTCTGGAAAGAGTCGTACACACCCAACTTATGGACTATCCCCTTACACATAAGCACCTATATAATATCCAACACGGTTTTAACCCATCTCACAGCATCACCACAGCCCTACTGTCCTTCACTAGCACAGTTAACCCTCATAGAAACAATGGTCAATTTGTATCAGCCATATTCTTGGACCTGTCCAAGGCCTTTGACATGGTCAATCACTCCAAATTCATCTATGTCCTCTCCTACACTGATTTGCTCAGCTTCCTCCCTCAAAGACCTCCATACCATTACTCAAGATTCCTTCTTATCTGCTGAATCCTGGTTCATTAGCTCCCAACTTATCCTAAATCCCAACAGAACAAAACTTCTTCTCTACCCAGTTGGATGTGCCTCACCATCCACGACCTTCAGTGTCCTTTCTAAAAATAAAACTATTCTCACCCTCACCATCCACAACCTTCAGTGTCCTTTCTAAAAATAAAACTATTCTCACCCCAACAAACCATACAAAAGTACTAGGAGTGGAAATTCTCAAAACTGAGGTGGAATCCTTCAAAGCCCCCGGGCCAGTGGAAAATACGGCCCAAAATGCAGAATCCTTTACAAAAGCATTCTATGGACACCAACAGGAATGCATGGAGCATGCTATCTCAAATAAAACCAAGACTCACTCCTCCAAAGGCAGGAGACCTGTCTGGTGGACCCCAGCCATAAATAAGCTATAAAACAGAAGGAGAAAGCTACTACATGACAGAGCAAAATCCCAAAAAGGGAAGGCATCACTGATCAGTACTAGCAAGAAACTACGATCCCTCATAAAATCATCTAAGGCCAGCTTCGAAAGAAAAATTGCACAAGACACTCAAGATAATCACAAGGCCTTCTTTAGTTATGTCAGAAACCTGGGAGGCAACTCCCAGATATGCTCCGAGTTAGTGCAAAATGACAAAAATACACTGAACTCACAGACATTGCCAACATCCTGGCAGAAAGGTTCAGTGCAAACCCCCCCCCCCCACCAAAAGAGTCAGTGTCTATCCCAACAAAGTGTAGCCTTCCTGAGATCACAGATGCACAGGTGAGAGCTGCCCTCTCCAAAGCAAAAAACACAGCATCAGTGGGATCAGACGGTGTCCCGGGCTGTGCCTTACATGAGCTCCAAGAAGAACTAAACCCTCATATAAAGTCACTGTTCAATCTCGGCCTTACTACAAGATATGTACCCAAGGAATGGCGTACAGCAACAGTGGTCCCACTCCACAAAGGTGGTGCCACAACAGACCATGGAAACTATCGCCCTATAAGCCTGACTAGCCTGGTCTGCAAAGCTATGGAGTGTATCATCATGGAAATCATAAACAAAGACTTTAGGAACCTCCAGGCACTGGGTCCTACCCAATTCAGCTTCGTTAAGGGCAGATCTTGCCTCTTGAACCTGGTCGACTTCTTTGAAACAGTTACCAAAGCCATAGAGGAAGTGAAGGTAGTCCACACAGCCTACCTGGACCTCACAAAAGCCTTTGACACAATACCCCACTCAGGCATCATAGATAAGCTCACCAGCTTAAATATCAACCTCTATGTCACAAGATGGGTTGCAAACTGGCTCAGGGATATAACCCACATGGTCAGAATAGCAGGTGCCATGTCAGACTCTAAACCAGTTACAAGTGGTGTCCCACAAGGCTCAGTCCTGGGACCTCTCTTGTTCGGTATATATTTCTCTGAGGTACAGGCTAACACGGGTGAACTATGGCTGACCAAGTTCGCAGATGACTGCAAACTGGGTGCTGTAATCGACTCTCCGGCTGACACAAGCATCCTCCAAAAGGGTCTCACAGAGACGGATAACTGGTGCCAGAGCCACGGCCTAAAGCTAAATGCCAAAAAGTGCATAATCATCCCCTTTGGGAAAAACAAAGTGCCCACAAATTACCACATGGGTGGTAATCCATTAAGTATGGAAGAAGTAATTAGGGACTTGGGGACCCAAGTAGATAGCAATCTCTCCTTTGACAATCATGTTGCCAAGGTGGTTAGAAAGACCTTCTATATAGCCCACCTTATCACGAAAGGGTTCACATCTGGATCAAGAGAGGTCATTGTGCCCCCCTACTCATCACTTAACAGGCCCATAATTGAGTACAATGCCCCGTTTGGGATGTACCTTACCCGACACCTGCAGCAACTGGAAAGACCCCAAAAGTATCTCACCAAGAGGATCAAGGGGCTCAAACAGATGCCCTGTGCAGTTCGGCTAAAGAAACTTCAGCTCTACTCAGTTGCGTACTGCCTACTCAGAGGCGATCTGTGTCTGACGTATAAAGCCATGTCCAACCCAGAATTAATGGACATGCTTCACCTCAGGAAATCCAAATCCCTTAGAGCTACATGCTCCAGGGACTTGAACCTCAGCACAGAAATAAATAGGACATGCTGGAGGGACAGATTCATATCCCAGAGGTTCCCCTCACTCTGGAACAGAATCCCAATCCATGTTAGGCAGAGCCCCTCACTGACCCTCTTCAAGAGAAATCTTGACAAGTGGATGGGTGATCGTAAGTTTACCCCTGGGATCTCTTCTGTGTCCCTGCTTGACGGAGGTACAGTAAACTAACCTTAAAAGGGCTACCTTCTGTGACCTACTATACAGAGGCACAGTCAACTAATCTAAAAGGGTGGCGAAAGCCAAACACACTCTGGCTAGGCTTATAAATGCCCTAGGGCAGATAGCCTAGTATCAGCCTATGAACCTATAAATCCTGTACAAACAGAAGATGAGAAGTCTTTACACTTTGTAACCCTGACCTAATCCGTTAAGTAGACAGCTTAATGGGTTTAGGGCCAAGACAAAAGAGCAGTGGTGACAAGAGAGTCACCCTGAAATATCGCCAGTTGACTTTTTATCCCTGGAATAATAATTTGTCCTTTATCATGGCTTAACAGCAAGGTAGTCTGCCTCAGTTTCATGATTGCTGTAATGAAATTGATCAGTGTAGGGTGTATCGTGTACATTTTTAAGTGCTCTTTTATCCATGAATGTGGGATACTGTCAAATGCTTAACAGTTCTCCATTATAACTTTATTTATATGGCTCAGTATAGGTGACTCCATTAACAATGAGCTCTACACACAGTTGTGTATTACCTTTGAGGTTGTGGACATAGAATGCCTTTGTGGTTGTCCTTGGCCTGAGAGGCCACATTTTGGCTTTGATAGACTATTTTTTTCCTCTTAAGTTGTTTGTTTAGTTTGATGAGAATGCTTTTATCCTGCTGGGTGCTACACCGCTTAATTTTTGCCATGATTTTCTTCCTTCTGTTATAAAGCCTGCTAATGTTGAGATTGCAGCAGGGTGGCTTGTTTTTTTTGAGTTATTTCTCTACTTATTACTTGGGGGTACAGCTGCCTTTATGCAGCTATCAACATACTTGTATAGTTTTTCTGTGAATAGTCCCGTGTAGGCAGCAGTGATCTCAGCTTTTATGGGGCTTTAAATTTTGCCAGGTTATCACTTAATAGTAGAAAGTTAGCCTCGGACTAGTTCCTGAATATTCCAGGGTTAGCTGGGGTTCCAGGTTTTACTTTTACTTCCAAGGAGACTGTTTTGTGGTCTGATCTTACCAGAGAAGACATACTTCAGGTTGTGCAGCACTCTCCCATATTAGTGATGACCAGCTGCAGTATGTTTGCGTCCCTGGTCTCTCTATTAACAGTCTGGTCCAGGGAGTTTACAAAATCCAGGAAACTCTGTGTCTGCACATTTGATGTCATATGTGATTCCCAGTTAATAATGGGGCAGTTAAAGTCACCCATGAATATGGTATTGGGTTGGATGGTGAGTGTTAGCTCAAGTACATGTTATAGGTTTCCTGAGTCATAGAGGGGGACCTGTAGCTTGCAAAGAAGGGGCGTGGGTGTTGCCTATGGTGATCTGAATATGGAGAAGCTCAAGTATATCATCCTGTTTGAGCGGTCTTGAGGTATATTTATTGTTTGTGTAAATAGAGGCACCTTTTGTCCCTGTCTGTACAGTAGCTAATCTACATTTGTAGAAGGTGTTGTAGCCTTGCACTGCTGGTTTGCTGTCCGTGGCTTTAAACCATGTCTCAGTGACTACACAGATGTCAGTATTCTCTAGGATGAGGAGAACTGTAGGGGGTGGAGTTTCTTGTTTAGACTCCTAACATTGAGTATTAGCACCTGTAGATTTTCTTGGTTTTGATATGCTGTGTCTGAAGTACTTTCAGTTTGGCATTGCCTAAAAAAAGGAACTGTGGGGAGAACAATGTATTAGCTAATATTCAAATGCCTAGAGGGGAGAGGCACAGATTATCCTTGGTAAAGAAGTGTGGTCTGTTGACCATCTCCTTCCATGGTGACAAATATTTCACCCCCTTAGAATAACACCAGAAACTAAGCTAATTATTAAAGTCAGTCATCTTCTGTTCATATTGTGGCATTATCCTTGGAGAAGGTAAAATGCTGCTCAATGCTAGGCTTATACCAGCGTGGGACACATACTTTGAGAGTTCCATGATGTCTCTCATCATTATAGTCTAGGGAGGTATGCCCCTGGTCATTTACACCCACATGGATTATATGTCTCGAGTGTGTATGTAATATGGTGGACCCTGGCCTCTGATAAGCAACTGACAATGACTTTCTGCTTACTTAGCCTGTTAAGAGGGACATCAGTGTGTCTCAGAATGGATTCTTCAATGACCAGAATGTTGGGATCTGTGGTGGCTTGCCTTATGGGCTTAGAAGTAGAAGCTCCATGAGATGAGGTTGTATGTTTTCAAAGAGTGCATTCAGGGCTGCTGAGAGTATTTGTTAATTTGTACTTCATCTAGGTATTTTGGGTTTAGGAAGATTACATTTACGTGCCTCAGCATATGTGTGTCTTTGTGCTTGCTTTGTACCGTGTGTGATGAGTGCATCATGTATAGTCCTGATAACCTGAGTGACATTAGGAGTGCTTTTATGTGAGCGTTGCCTCCAGCGGCATTGTGTAAATACATCTCTCACATACCTTATCAGTTTGTTTATGCATTAATTAAGAATCAGCTGGTTGTCAGTAAACATGAGGCAATTTCTGCATTGCCTCAGGATGCCCATATTTCCCCCAAATGGTTACAGAAATAGTGGGAAATTCATATCCGTAGCAACAGGCCCTTTTTTATTGATTAGATGGATGCGGTGAGAATACAAAGCAATGTCAGGAGCATCTGGTTTGTAACTGTAGGGAGCAGTGTTTGTCACTGGTGAAATTTCAAGACTGAATGTCAGCTCGAGGTGCTCACGTCTATACGGGGCACTGCCAAACACTTGAGGGGAAACTACTGAAGTGGACCATGATTCATGGATGAAGTGTTTGGGGAGATAATCTGAAGGTATGTTAGACAGCAGCTAATGAAGCAATACGTACTGAAAAGAAAGAATTAGTTTTGTCAAGAGTGAAGGAAAGTTGGGGATTCGCCTGATTGAGTGTTGGTGCTGGTCTCACCACAGCTTCACACTGCTGGGATACAATGCCCCTTTGCTTCTTCTTTTGTCAGAAGCAAAACAGTAGCACCAGTCCCAAGATAAACAGCAGGCACAGGCTTTCTGGGGATAAACAGTCTTGCCTTGGATGATGCAGGGGTCTGTAAGTTTGTTGTAGCTTTTTCCCGGTAGCTAGATGCCTTGAATAGCAACCAGACCAGACCTGTCAGGAAGGCTCCACGCAGACACTCACTGCCCAGTCTGCAGCAAAATGCCCTCTGCTCCTTCTCTCACCAGGAGCAAAATATAAGCACGAATTCCAAGTTGGCAACTGTGAAGCAGTTATCAGGATTTCTGTTCATGAGAAGTCTCCAGGAAATAAAGTCCCTGTACTCCTTTGTTTGCCAGAAGCAAAACAGAAGCACTAATCCCAAGGTGATTACTGAGAAGCAGAATGCGGACTCTCCAGTAATTGATGGTTTTGGACTAGATGTTGCAAATTTTAAAGATAAGATGGAAAATAGCTTAATATCTTAAGAGTTGCAGTTTGCACTAAGCAGTTAGATATGAGAAAGGGGTAACACAAGCTTTAACAATCTAAGTGGAGAGGCACTATTTTTAAAAGAGGAAGATGGATTAGAAGGGGTTGGGCACTTAGTATTCTGACTGTATAGAATACTGTGGGGTGGCCAATAAGTTTCAGTAGCTGAAATTTAAATGACTTCACAAAATAATAATTTTGTGCTTAATGACAAAAGCCAATGAAAGAGGAGAGGGAAGGAAATGTGTGTTCAGATAAACACAAGGGGTAGGTCACTTCACAACAGGTACAGATATGACTCTGCCATTGTCCATGTTGGTGTGAATGACCTGAGACGTACCTCCCCGGACTACTTGAAAAGAGACATAGAGGAGCTCTCGGATCTTGTAGCCCAGGCAGATATGACCCTAGCTCTGAGTAGCATCCTACAGTCATCCAGAATGATACCACAGTACAAGCAGAAAATGATTGACTTCAACAATTGGCTAAGTTTCTGGTGTCATTCTGAGGGGATCCAGTATCTGCCTGGGATGACTTGATCGACAGACCTAGATGCTTTGCCAGAGATGGCCTGCATCTGTCACCCCAGGGATTCCAGATACCGGCCAAGGCTCTTGCCACCTCTATAGTACCTTTTTAGGCAATGTCCTGAAGACAAAATTACCACCATAACAGCTACAAGGAAACAAAATTTGTGGGTAATGCTACTCAATGCTAGAAGTCTAGATCTCAAAATGCACTCGCTCGAAGCACTCCTTAAAATGGAGAACATCGACATCTGTGCAGTGACCGAGACCTGGTTCAAGGCTCTGGAGAGCACCCCAGCACTTCCAGGCTATAATTTATTACCACACCTTTCGGCCCCTAAACCTGGACCAAAGCAGTAAAGGTGGTGTTGTCTCAAGGATATGCACACCTCCAGACTAGTAGCCCAACATAACACATCAGAGATAATTCAAGTACAACTAATACTGGGTAAAACGGCAATCCAGGTTGTAGACTGCTATAGATCCCCCACCATGTCCCAAGGCTCCCACTCCACATTCCTAAACACACTGGAAAATATTAGGGCACAACCCAATACCCTTATACTGGGAGACTTTAAATACCCCTCCAGGGCAAATTACTCATGTACCAACACACTTGCTCAACATTTTCTGGAGTTCATTAATTTCAACACCCTGGACCAACTCATTCTTACCCCCACCAGGGGTAGAAACATCCTTGACCTGGTCATTACTAACATGGGGGACTGCTTTACATCAGTAATCAACTCCTCCCTGGTCAGATCTGACCACAAGCTAATCCCCATGGTTAACCACATCCCACTCTCACTCCCCCTAAAGGAAACCACTGTAAAAAAACTTCTCCAAAGCCAATTTTGGACTTCTAAAAACAGAGGTGGCTAACTTCACGACACCCATGCAAATGGAAAATAGGTGCATGACTGAATTGTACACCAATGCACTGTATGAGCACATACACAAGTGCATGGAACAGGCTATACCAAACAGAACCAAGACACTCTCCTCCAAAAAAGGAAGCCAGTCTGGTGGTCCCCCACCATAAACAATCTCTACAACAAAAGGAAAAAAAACTGTTGCAGAAAAGGGTGAAATCCCAAGACTGGAAAAACTCCCTTGTCAGCCTCAGCAAAAACTGAGATCCATCATCAAATCCTCTAAAGCTAGCTACGAAAACAAAATTGCTGCAGATTCTAAAGACAGCCACAAGGCATTCTATAGTTATGTCAAGAATCTATGTGGCAATACTTAGATCTGCTGTGAGTTGCAGCACAATGGCAATACATATAAAGAACCAACTGATATTGCCACCATATTGGCCGACCAGTTCAGTGCGAACTTTACCCCCCTTTCACCCCCCTAAAGGGCCTGTAACAATACCTGAGGAATGCTAAGTCCCTATTATCATGGCTACACAGGTAAAAAACTCCCTGTCCAAACCCAAGAATGCAGCTTCCATGGGACCTGATAATATCCCTGGCTGTGTTCTACATGAATTACAAAGTGAACTGGCACCACACCTGAGTACCCTGTTCAATCACAGCCTCATTTCAGGCTTTGTTCATACCGAATAGCGCACTGCTATGGTCATCGCACTCCACAAAGGGGGAGCGACTATAGACCCTGGAAACTACCACCCAATTAGCCTGACGAGTCTTGATATGTACGGCTATGGTGCGCATCATCATGGACCTTATAAATAACGACATAGGGAATCTCCAAACTCTAGACCCCATGCAGTTTGGGTTTGTGAAAGGTAGATCATGCCTGCTCAACCTGATAGACTTCTTCAAGCCTGTCACCAGAGCTGTGGATGAGGGAAGGTAGTTCACACAGCCTACCTAGATCTTGCCAAGGCCTTCAACACCATCCCTCACTCAGGAATCATAGATAAACTAGGTATAACCCCATATGTCATAAGATGGTTTGCCAACTGGCTCACTGATGGAACCCACACTGTGAAAGTAGCGGACTCCAAATCTGACTGCTGACCAGTTACAAGTGGTGTCCCACAGGGATCGGTCCTAGGTCCTCTCCTGTTTGGCATCTACTTCTCTGAAGTTTAAGCCAACACAAAGGGACTCTGTCTGACAAAGTTCACAGATGATTGCAAACTGGGAGCCATTACTGATTCTCCCACTGATGTAGACATTCTACAGAAAGGCCTCACTGACACCAATGACTGGTGCCAGAACCATGGCCTTAAGCTCAATGCCGAAAAGTGCATTGTTGTTCCCTTTGGGAGAAATTCGGTGCCCGTGAACTACCACATAGGCGGTAGTCCACTAAACACCAAAGGTGTGATAAGAGACCTGGGGACACAGGTTGACAGCAACCTCTCCTTTGATAACCACATTGCCACTGTAGTCAGAAAGTCCTTCTATGTGGCACATCTCATTACAAAAGGTTTCTCATCCAGGAAGAAAGAGGTCATAATCCCTCTCTACTTGTCCCTCATTAGACCTGTTATAGAATACAACAACTGATTTGATATGTACCTCACTAGACACCTACAACAACTGGAAAGGCCACAAAAATACCTCACTAAGAGGATCTTAGGCCTTAGACACATGCCTTATATGGACAGCCTCAAAAAAAACTCCAGCTATACTCTGTCTCTTATTGCCTACTGCACAGAAATAATGTAGCCTATGTATGGAGCAGTCATAAGATAACTGGTTATTTGAAGACCGATGATCTGGTTTAGCTGACAATAGGGAGAATTAAATGACATGAGTATGTGGACAGCAGGAGCATTTGTTTGTTTCCCTGAAGAGGTGGGGGAAAAGTTTTGATTTGAACTTTGGTATAGAAGGGCAGTCAGGACTATCAGACTGTATGGGGTAACTTGTCCCATTGTCTGTGACAATTCTGAAACTGGCAAGAACAGTGATGGTAATTGATTGTTGGTCAATGAAGGATAAAATCATTGTTTAAATGGAAACAGAGAGTATAATTAGTGCTTGTGGATCATAATTTGGTGGAGGGTTGGAAGGGGTGGTAGTGTTCAGGATTTTGTATAGAAGTTTAAGAAAAATTTGATCTTTCTTGGATTGGAAACTGTTTGTCTTGTGGTAAGGATTAGAGGGTATCTACAGGTCAGCTAGATTCTTTTTGGAAGAATAGGCAAGGAGTGGTAAATCATATTCAAGTTAAGGCTGGATTATACCTTTGCTGACATAATATTAATTTTGGATTTTAGTAGAGTGACGTGGTCATAATAAGAGAGGAATCTGAAGTGAGACTTTAGTATTTGATGTAAGTTTCTCTTGTGGAGTTGCCTAGACAAATGTAGGTGGAGATTGTCATAGATTTTTGTCTGGTGGAGGTGCCAGAGAACACAAGTTTTGTTAGGTGCAGTTAAGTGTAAGTTGCTTTTCCTTGAAGTTCGGTTTGTAATTGGAGTTGGTATTGGATAGTTTCATAGGATGGGGAAGATCTGAAGAGAATGATGCTGTTTGCCTAGAGAAACATGTAGTTGAGGGGGAGATTAAGAAGCAAGTAGAACAGGGTCTAAGCAGCAATCCTTGAGTGTCTGGAGTGAATAACTTTTTGGTTGAACAGTGGTTATGACTGATCTTGACTTTGAAAGCTCTGTTGGAAACATAGCTCTGAAACCATGAAGATGTGACTGAACCAACAGTGAAGTTACATAAGGAGTTCAGTGGGAGAAAATGTGTTACAGTATTCAAAAGCTTTAGGTAAATGGATTGAAAGGGCGTTATTTGGAAGACCCTGGTCAACTGATGAAAGAAGAGATTATATGAGTGAGAGAAGGGCTATCGGAGTGCTTTTGCATTTTGTGAAGCCATGTTAATAAGTGAAAAAAATTTGTGTTTGTAAAAAAAATGGTCGTTTAGGTGAAAATATATATATTTAAGTAGTCTGCGAGACAGAAGGAGAGAGATGGGCCAAAATTTGAATGGGCATATGGGTGATGAACATTTTGGCATCGGTGTTTGCAATTTCCCCTGTGAGGAGTACGATTGTCATTTTTTGAGTCTACCTCTGACAGGCAGACATACATACATACATGCAAATATTTCAAGCACAGGCATTAATACCCTTCTTGTTTGCCAATATACCAAAACACTTGTCTCCATAATAAGTGTCCAGGCTGTTCTTAAAAATATCTAAATTAGTACTTGCTTTAATGTAATTTGGTAGTCTGTACCATGCATTAGCTACTCTTTCAGAGAACCAATCAGTGCACTTCTTGTTCCTATAGAATCTTCTACATAGGTTGTCTGATTCTCTAGTACTTTTTGATAACCCAAAAATTCCAAGAGGTAGTTGTCTCTAAATGTCCTATATACCTGAATAAGATCTCTTCTTAGATATCTGTAAGAGACACTGTACAAGTTCAGATATATTAGTCTTTCATCATCTTCTTCTTCCGGCTGCTCCCGTTAGGGGTTGCCACAGCAGATCAACTGTTTCCATTTCTTCCTGTCCTCTGCATCTTGCTGTGTCACACCAACCACCTGCATGTCCTCTCTCACCACATCCATAAACCTTTTCTTAGGCCTTCCTCTTTTCCTGTTACCTGGCAGCTTCATCCTTAGCATCTTTTCCCCAATATACTCTGCATCCCTCCTCAGCACATGTCCAAACCAATGTAATCTTGCCTCTCTGGCTTTGTCTCCAAACGTTCCAACCTGGGCTGACCCTCTAATATACTTATTCCTAATCCTGTCCATCCTCGTCGCACCCAGTGCAAATCTTAACATCTTCAACTCTGCCACGTCAAGCTCTGACTCCTGCCTTTTTGTCAATGCCACTGTCTCCAACCCATATAACATAGCTGGTCTCACTACCCGCTTATAGACCTTCCCTTTCACTCTTACTGGTACTCATCTGTCACAAATCACTCATGACACTCTTCTCCACCCACTCCATCCTGCCTGTACTCTCTTCTTCACCTCTCTTCCACACTCACCATTACTCTGAACTGTTGCTCCCAAGTGCTTAAACTCATCCACCTTCGCCACCTCTACTCCCTGCATCCCCACCATTCCTCTATCCTCCCTCTCATTCCACACATATATTCTGTCTTAGTCCTGCTGACCTTCATTCCTCTTCTCTCTAGAGCATATCTCCACATCTCCAGGGCCTCCTCCACCTGTTCCCTACTCTCACTACAGATCACAATGTCATCTGCAAGCATCATAGTCCACGGGGACTCCTGTCTGATCTCGTCTATCAACCTGTCCATCACCATTGCAAATAAGAGTGGGCTCAGAGCTGATCCTTGATGTAATCCCACCTCCACCTTAAACGCATCCGTAACTCCCACCGCAGACCTCACCGCTGTCACACTACCCTCGTACATATCCTGTACCACTCTTACATACTTCTCTGATACTCTCGACTTCCTCATACAATACCACAACTCCTCTCTAGGCACCCTGTCATATGCTTTCTCTAAATCCACAAAGACACAATGCAGCTCCTTCTGACCTTCTCTGTACTTCTCCATCACCACTCTCAGAGCAAACAATGCATCTGTAGTGCTCTTTCCTGGCATGAAACCATACTGCTGATCACTAATCATCACCTCCCTTCTTAACCTAACTTCCACTACTCTTTCCCATAACTTCATGGTGTGACTGATCAGTTTAATCCCTCTGTAGTTATTACAGCTCTGCACATCACCCTTATTCTTAAAAATCGGTACCAAAACACTTTTTCTCCATTCCTCAGGCATCCTCTCACTTTCCAAGATTTCATTAAACAATCTAGTTAAAAACTCCACTGCCATTTCACCTAAACACCTCCATGCTTCCACAGGTATGTCATCTGGACCAACAGCCTTTCCATTCTTCATCCTCTTCATAGCTATCCTTACTTCCTCCTTGCTAATCCACTGCACTTCATGATTCTCTATCCACACATCATCCAACCTTCTCTCCCTCTCATTCTCTTCATTCATCAACCCCTCAAAGTACTCTTTCCATCTGCTCAACACACTCTCCTCGCTTGTGAGTACATTTCCCTCATTATCCTTTATCACCCTTACCTGCTGCACATCTTTACTAGGTCCCTCTGTCTAGCCAATCGGTACAGGTCCTTTTCTCCCTACTTAGTGTCCAACCTTTTATACAACTCTTCATATGCCTTATCCTTAGCCTTCGCCACCTCTCTCTTTGTCATGCACCTCATCTCCTTATACTCTTGTCTACTTTCTTCATCTCTTTGACAATCCCACTTCTTCGCCAACCTCTTTCTCTGTATACTCCCCTGTACTTCTTCATTCCACCACCAGATCTCCTTGTCCTCCTTCCAGATGTCACACCAAGCACCTTTCTAGCCATCTCTCTTACTAGCTCTGCTGTTGTTACCCAGCTATTCAGTAACTGTTCACTGCCACCCAGTGCCTGTCTTAACTCTTCCCTAAACATCACCTCACAGTTACCCTTTTTCAGTTTCCACCATTTGATCCTTGGTGCTGCCCTCACACTCATCCTCCTCTTCTTGATCACCAATGTCATCCTACAAACCACCATCTTATGCTGTCTAACTACACTTTCCCCTGCCACCACTTTACAGTCTCCAATCTCCTTCAGACTGGTCCTTCTACATAAGATATAATCCACCTGTGTGCATCTTCCTCCACTCTTGTATGTCACCCTGTGCTCCTCCCTCTTGTTAAAATATGTATTCATCACAGCCCTGTCCATCCTTTTTGCAAAATCCACTACCATCTGACCTTCTGCATTCCTTTGCTTAACACCATACCTACCCATCACTTCCTCATCCCCTCTGTTCCCTTCACCAACATGCCCATTGAAATCTGCTCCAATCACCAGTCTATCACCCTTGGGTACAGTCATCACCACTTCATCCAACTCACTCCAAAATTTTTCTTTCTCATCCATCGCACATCCAACTTGTAGAGCATATGCACTAACAACATTCATCATTACACCATCAATTTCCAGCTTCATAAACATCACTCTATCCGACACTTTTTTCACCTCCAAAACACTCTTAGCATACTGTTCCTTCAGGATAATGCCTACGCCATTTCTCCTCCCATCCACACCATGATAAAACAATTTGAAACCGCCTCCGATACACCTAGCTATGCTCCCCTTCCACTGGTCTTTTGCACACACAATATACCAACCTTCCTTCGGTCCAGCATATCAGCTAGCTCTCTCCCTATACCAGTCATACTGCCAACATTCAAAGTTCTGACCCTCACTATCACAGTCCTTGCCTTTACCTGCCTTCGGGCATGCCTTTCCCCTCTTCTCCTCCTTTGGCCAACAGTAGCCCAATTTCCGTCAGCACCCTGTTGGCCAAAAGTACTGGTGGCGGTCGTTGTTAACCTGTGCCTCGACCGATCTGGTATGTATTTCTGTACTGTTGTCTGCATGTATGATTTGGCAAAATTTTACACTGGATGCCCTTCCTGATGCAACCCTCCCCATTTATCCGGGCTTGGGACCGGCACAAAGAAATGCACTGGCTTGTGCATCCCCAGTGGCTGGGTTTTAGTCTTTCATAATAGCTTAAATTTTCACATCCATGGATACCCTTGGTATCTTTCTGCTGTACTCTTTCCAGGTTACTCATGCTTTTTTCTTATAGGGTTTCCATATTGTTATTCCATACTCATTTGGGTCTAATCTAACTAACAAACAATGACTTCATAATTTTTGATTTCCTAGACTTTATAATATTTGTGTCTATATTATAACATTGAACGCTCAAAGTTTCGAATGTTATAATATCGACCCATTTCAGTCAAACAAGCATAACATTGAACACTCAGAACAGCGATTTATTTATTTATTTATTTATTTATTTTTTTTTTTCCCAGGGAACAAATTCGCTGTTCCAAGAAATATACACACAAACAACACAAGCACACCAAAACAACTTCAATCCACAAACATACACTTAAAATCCTACATCTAACACTACACTAAACTGTACATACACTACTATCTATCCACTTACCTTAACCCAAACCCTAACCCTAAGGTCCATAACTCTCACACATTCACCTCACCTGCTCCCTAACCCTAACTCACTTAACCCGCCCCTAACCCTATAGTCTGTCACTATCGCACACTCACCTCACCCGCGCCATAACCCTAAAATCCCTAATTACCGCACACTCACCTTACCCCAGTCTGTTCGCTCACTTACCTTAACCCGGTCCGTAACCATCGCACCACACTTACCTGAACCCAATCCATAACCTCTGTTCACTCACTTCCCTAAACCCGGTCCATAACCATCGCACCACAGTGCTGTAAATAGCAAAGCCACGGAACGGACCACCGAAATCTTACCCTAGGTAAAATTTCAATGTTCCGAGGCTTCTGTGTTTTCAGCTTTCACTCTAAAGGGTTTGATATTATAACATTCGAAGTTTTAAAACTTTGATGTTATAATATAGACCCTAATTTTTTATATAACCTGTAGTTCTATAACATTCATTAACCAAATGTTTGATATGATTAGGAAAATTCATAGCTGGATCTACCCAGGTCCTTAAACGAATCTGCAGTTTGAATCACTGTGTGCTGTAATAAATATTCACCTTTCAATTTATGTCTCCCAAATCTCATATGCTTAGTTTTTTATGTATTTATCAGCATATTATTCTCCTGTGCCCAAGTGGTCAATTTAATCAAGTTATTTTGCAGACCTTCCTTGTCTGCCACACTTGTAATCAGTTTACCCAATTTCAGATCGTCTGCATATAGACTGTAGAAAACCTCAGATGAAAAATTGGGTCTGAAAGATACAATCTAAACAAGTAAGGGCCTAAGACAGAGACCTGTGGGACACTTTCTGACTGTAACCAAGGATTTCGCCTGTCCAGTTGCTGTATGATACTTGCCATGTCCTATTTGTAAGCCATGCAGCTATCCATCTTATGAAAAGTACATCAGTACCTAGTTGTTCTGTTTTATTGATCAGTGTTTTGTGTATGACCCTGTCAAATGCTGAAGTTTAATCTATATAAATTCCATCACAACACAATTTTTCATTCATAGCTGTTATCATATTGTTATAGAACATCATGTTACAGGTGGTAATAGACCTGTTTTCAATGTAAGCATGCTGATATATGATTTCAAGTCCCCCCATCCCAATTCTGACAATAATTTATCCAATATGACCTTCTCTATTATTTTTCCATAACATGAAAGTCAACTTAAGGGTCTATATGACTCTGGGTTTGTCCTACTCCCCTTTCCCTTAAAGACAGGTTTAATACATGCATGTCTCCAGTCTTGAGGAATCTCCCCATCTTTATATGACCTAGGGAATAATAGATATAATGATACTGGAAGATCTTGCTGAAGTGTTCTCAGGTCATTGTTATTAATTCTGTCTCCTCTCTGTGCTTTGTTTGGATCCAGTTGCACAGTTTTTTTGCAATATAATTTAATTTTATTCCAGTATCTGAGGTTACCTGGATGTCATTAGTGTAACTTATCACACCTTTTGTGAAGCCAAACTGTTTTGCATAAGATTTTGTAAATATATCTATAATCTGTTGTGTCTAAGAATAAATTTTAGTATCTGCACGCAGTATTTCACTTTGTATGTCTTTTACTCCTTCCACATTTTATGTATCTATAAAAAGGTTTCCTGTTATGCTCAATATTTTTATATAAATTTTTCTTTATTTTGTCTCACATAATTTTTAATCTGTTTGTCCAGCTTATTTCATTTTTCAAAGTTTTAGTTCAACCTCTCTTCCATTTCTTATATTTTTAACCTTAATTGGATATCTTGTTCTTATGGAAGCATATCCCCCTGATGTTGTATGCCTAGATCCTGATGTTAAAACTTTTTTGATTTTTTTGCACTCAAAACAATTTCTTTCAAAACTTTCCACATTCCATCTGCAGTTTTTCCACTGAACACCTCACTCCAGTTAGTTTTACGTAGTGACTGTTTTGCTTCTATATAATCTGTAATTAACCTTCTGTGCATTGGTTTAGATTTCAGATTGGCAGAATTACCTAGCAACAAATTAACCTTTATAACCCCATGATCACTGCACATCAATGGTGGTAAAACTTGACATGAAGTAACAGTAACTTCTTTAGGAACACAACCAATGCCTAACACAAACAATGTGTAGTACGTTTCATCCCCTGGTAGGTTTTTTACAATTTAAAGCAGTTGTTCTTCCTGGATATACGTTGTGAATAATTTCCTTACTAATGTTGAATCAATATTATTCTAGTCTGTTTCTGGTGAATTTAAGTCCCTAGCTAATATTATTCTTCTCTCCTGTGTTTCATGCAAGAAATGTATGAATTTCTCAAGGTCATCTGCACTTGACTTTGGTGGTCTATACACTCCCAACAGTTATATGTTCCAAGATTGTCTTTATTGTCACAGTTACACAGTCTGTAGTATTGGTGTTATCATTGAACATGTAAAAATCGTAGATCTCATAACTATCTTTAATCCCTATCATAACACCTCCACCTGATTTTTTGCTAGAATGTCTGTTACAGTAACAACATTTATACCCTGACAGAACTGGTTTCCAGTCATTGTTCTTTAAGTATGTTTCACAAACAATAACAACATCAGTCTTGTGGGAATGTAGCAAATTTTCCAATAAAAAAACTTTATTATTAATGCTCCTAGCATTAACAACCAGCAGATACATCAAATGTTGCTATCTGTGAACTGTTAAATTTTCAACCTTGCAAAAATCCTGCCTAGTGTTTGTCAAATATTGCAAAATATCTGCTGGAAAAATTCTCTTCCCTGATCTTGATAAATACATGCCATCCTGTCTGAACAAACTACTAGGCTTGGATGTTCTACACATTTCCATTTTTTAAAACAGGACATTTTTTCCATGTAGGTATTTACCCAAAAAATCATATCATTCATGATGATTTGACTATCTTTTCTACAGGTGATTTGTGAAAATTACGTCCTAACACCAGTACAAGCTATACTGTCTAAGAGGGCTGTCAGTTCTCTGCTCACAGTCAGATAATCCTTGCGGATGAGATCATTTGTACCGACATGAATAAAAACAGATCTGTACTTTACATTAAAGTGTTCCAAGGCTTGTCTCACATCTTCTATTTTTGCTCTTGACAAGCATAACAGTATTTGATGTTCATTATCTTCTCTGCAAATGTAAGTGTAACATAACAAACTTGGTGAACTATATAATCTTTCTGTATTTTGAGGCAGGCCACTGGTTCACAGTCTACCATGGGTAGAAAAGAAATCAAGGAGTTTTTCTTGCGTCTTTCATGTGAAATGTTGGAAAGTAAGGTTCAGCTTTTAATTAAGTTACAGTGGGAGTGAGGGTTTGAGTTGAATTTCTTCACTAATGTGTTAGGAGAGAGATGTGGGAAGTTATTAGTAGTACAAGCCATGGTTCTTTTGCCTCATTCTGTAGTAATTCAAGGCCGGATAAAGTGTTCAGACTTTTTTCATGTGGCCCAGGCAGTGCTTTTTTATTTTATTTATTGGTTTTGGTCAATCTTGGCTCTTTTAGAGTTTTTTTTTCTGTATAAGGGCAGATAAAGTACTTCTTGAAGTAATTGTTAATTAAGCATGTACAGACTGTCTGATTTAGTGGCTTGAAGACTCTGAACGAGTTTCTGCTTAGATTATAACTGAGTGCAGAGATGCTTTTCAGTGCTCTCGGTCTTAAAATACAGAGGTTGATTATTGGCCCTTTTTATTTTTAGTAAACCAGGAGAAGATGATGGGACAGTGATTGCTGAGATTTGGAGGATTGGCAGTCCTTTGAATTTTACGAGGTTTATTAGATCAAGACTGTGTCCATGAGGGTGTGGCTAAAAGTACAGGACTTATGCTATATAGGCTGTGAGATGATCAGCTTTTAAGTAAGACAATGATGTCACATTTATCTGGGTCCTGGCAATTTACATTAAAATCACCCAATAAAGAAAGTATTTTTTTTTCAAGAAATGAAAGTATAAAGTTCTTTGAGTAATTCTGTTTGACAAAGACAGAGTAGGGAGAGGTATTAAGCATTAGCTGAAATTGAATGCTGATAGAATATTAAGTCCCTAGTGAGCCATTTTTGGTAGAATTAATCAAGTGTTGGATAAGATTATGGTAAAAGGGCAACATAAACTGTTTTTGAGTACTAGAAGACAACCACCTTCAGTCAAGAAACCTGTGTGATCTATGCAGACTGTTTTACAATTGAAATGTGAATTTATATTGAGTATGTATGGTTTGAGCCGGGTATTGCAAATACTTGCCAAATCAAGGTTGTTTTGAAGTACCCAGGCATAAAGTTGGTCTACTTTTTTGTGCATGTGACCTGCATTTAGGATTTTGAAGTTGACTAAGAGGTGGTTGTATCTGTTATTTGTAGGGCTTTTAGCGTGGCCAGGTTGTATGAATGTACATTTGGTGGAGGGGATAACTTGTGTCACTCAGTATATGTTAGTGATTGGGATAGGCAGGGGTAGAAAATGGAGCAAGGTTGAATTAATAGTAGTACATTTGTAAAATAAGTTGGATGCTAAGCAGCAGAGATATTGACTTATGTTCCTTGATAGCTTTATAGTATAATGACTTAATGACTTATTGTAAGACGACATTTATGTATAGCCTTACTTTGTGGTTGTAGAGGCAGAAGTGTCATAGGGAACTGTGTAAATGCCTTTAGAGTCCAAATGAACCAGTAAAGTGGTACGATAACCGGAGAGTTTAGTAGAGAACTGATCATTCAATGTTGTCAATTTGATTTTTTATGTGTAGAGGAAATGATTGCAGACAGTGTGTGGGAATGCCAGCTGGTTAATGATTGCTTTTTTTGCTTGATTTTAGGTGTGGTATATGCACTGGGGTGCTCATGTGCTCTGTTTTTATCGAGGAGGAAACTATTACAGTGTTTAAGATTAGACTGAAGGAGCACCCAGAGTACGTAGGAGAAAAACTGGATGGCAGTGTTGTACTGCAGTTTCATCTGTACCATTCCATTGAGAGAAGTAGCCGTAAAGTATGTATTCTGGGAAAGTAGATGAGGGTGAAAGAAGTGCCAAAAGATTTTAAAGGGTTTGTTTTTGTATGAAGAATCAGTATACATATTAAACTGTAGCAGTTTAAAGACTGCTGGTATTAATTGGGAATGTAATTGGGAGTATTTTTGAGCCAATTGATTTATTTTTAAGATTGGTTCTTTTTCATTGATTGCGATTATTTGATGTGATTATTTTTATTGTAAAAAATATTTACCTCCTTTGAAGTTCCTTACTGAGGCACCAGAAGTTAGATTCCAGGATTTTATTTGGATTACCGTGATTATTTGTTTTTGTTTGTTTTTATAATTTTGGCGTTGGATTTTGATGGTTACTCTGTGGCACACTTCTCCTCCCCTTCCCCCAATCCGCATATCACACTTGGATCCTCAAACTACATTTCTTTCTAATTATGTCTCCCTCAGGACTAGAGGACATCTGTATTTTTTTTGCAGAAAAATGGAAAAAAAATGAGACGACAAGCGAGTTCTGCTATTGTATCCCAGGGCTACAGGATGCGGTTCTTATTTGCCCTATGTTTTCAGGAATGCCAACCATACCAAAAGACTGAAGACACTACAGAGACATGTAGCAGCATCTGTTCTCAAGGGACTACTGCAACAGGTAGCAGCAGAGATGCTCCCCAAAGGAGAAGAGAGTGCAAGTTACTACTTAGGCTCTTTCTAGCACCAAGACAAGAGGGGCCTTGGAGACGCATCCTAGTTTTGTCAAATCTGAAGAAGTTCCTGAAGGTTCCAAAGTTCAGGATGGTTACCCAGCATTTTCTGATATCTCTCCTGTTTTCTCATGCACTGATGGTAATCTTGGATCTACACTATGCCTTTTTACAGATATCACAGTTATGTTTTCCTGGTTCAAAGCAAGGGGCCTCCAAATGCCTATTTACCTCCTTGCCCTTTGAGTTAGTTATTGCACCCAGGATTTTCATAGAATGACTGATCTCAGTAATAGCTTATTGCTGGACTACTGGTATTTGCATATACGAAGAATTACAGAGGGCATTAATTTACACTCTGAAGAGTTTTCAGAACTCATGGTGTTCCTTTAACCTTCCCAAATCCAATCTGGAGCCTTCAAAGTCAGTGATCTTCCTAAAGTTAAGTTGTATTCTCACAAACGGCTGTTTTTCCTTAATGACAAAACTGCCTTCTTGGCTCAGTTCTTTCAAGACCTAGCTGGAAGGGAGAGTACATCTACAAGGGAATTCTTAAGGTTCTCAGGATACATGCCACTAGTCATCCTTATGGCTACTTTGGTGAGACTGTTCATAAGGAAACTACAATGATACTTTAGGAATATTTGGGAACAACACATCCATACATTGAATGAAATTTCCTTATTCTGTTGCGTAATGCTAGTGATCTTGTGGTGGAGCCTCTAGGTAGAGAGAAGTGTTTGCATGTTTGTGTGTAGCGGGGAGGGTCCTTATAGAGAAGTTCCTAAGGTTCAAACTTTTACCACAGATGCTTTGGTTATGGCCTGGGGAAATTAGTCAACCTATTTGAGAGTCTGAGGCAGCTGGAACATATACCAGATCAAAAGATAGTTTAGTATCAAGGAAATGATGGTAGCAATTCTGACTGTCAGGGTTTTCAAGCCACTCTGTGGTAGCCAGATCATACAATTCGTAATGAGCAATGCTGTGGTAACATGCTACATCAACAATAGGGAGATCTAGTCATACCTTCTTTGCAGGTTGGCTGAGCAAGCATGGGAAATCATGCTAAAATTTCATGACATTCATGATTTCATATACTCTGTCTCAACAGAATGACCCAGCAAATCAGTTAAGGAGGACAGCTGCAGACTAATTTAAATAGATCTTCAACAGTGACCTTCTTAGATGTTTTATACAGGTGGGCTGTACCAGAAATGTATTTTTGCTTTTCTAAGTAACAGACAACCAAGGAAATTCTGCTCTAGTGCACCATGAAGAGAGATTTGGGCAGTCGATGCTTTCTGTTAATTTGGACAAGACTTTTTCTGTATGACTACTATCCATTTTCTCCTTTCCCTATGGCGATACAGAAGACAAGGGAGAAACAGCTACAATTGCTTCTGTTAACCCTGTTTTGACCAATGCAGCATTGGGTCTCCACACTGATGCAGTTGCAATGAGAAGACCAGTAACCTTGTTTCAGCATGTGAATCTCTTGATGCAGGTTGAGGGTCCCTTGGTACACCCTAAAGTGAAGACACAGGCTGATGGAGTGGTTTAATTGACTGCACTACTCTTTAGACATCTGTTTTCAGAGGACATCCTGAAAGTTATAAGAGAAGCTAGGAGGAAATCCTAGTTATGTCAATGGAAGTATTTTTTCCCTCTTGCTACAAAGTAAAGATGTTTTTCAGTGGGGTGTTACAAATCAAGCCCCTGCAAGAGAAGCAGCTTCACTCACTGACTTACACTCTGTACTGGGAAAGTTAAATCTGATACTTTTTCTTTATTTTTAATTTGCTGTCACTTTGGCTTTCAATACCACACATGGAAGATTGCTCTTTCACTGACTTCACATCAGCTAGGTGAGTCTGTAAACTCAAATTCAAGCACCTTGTGTGTATGGAGTTCTCCTTTTGTATTTAAGTTTTGTTACAGAGTTGGCTTTAAATTAAACTATGTTTAAAATATTTTATCTTATTCCCAGTATTCGAGAGAGAGAGAGAGAGAGATTGAGAGGGATTATTTTGCATTCTTTGGATGTAAACTCTCAGTTGAGATACTACCTGTACAGGACCAAAGGCCTAAGAAAAACTTCCAGTTTTATTTCTCTTGCTACTAACAAGGAAGGGAATTGCAGACTGGATGTATACTGTACAGGAGCAGGGCAGATTCTGTCATTGAACCTCCCCCTGGAAAATAACCAGCACTCCCCCTCAGTACCATAAATTAGGTTTGTGAATTTTCCCAAAGCTTAGAACTTCAACAATGATCATCCATACAATGAATGTAGTACAGTTGTGCAGGGAGCTTGTCATAACAGTAGTTGTTCAGATAGGATAACTGATCCATATGATGAATGTATTTACTTAGCATAGTTGTGTCATGGAGCTTACCATAACAGTAGACGATCATTTAGGATCACTGACCGAGTATAGTGCCCCCCACCTCCCGACCTCTTGTACTTCAGAGGGTGTTTGAGGGCGGGGATGGGAATCAGTTCACCCCCCCCTGAAAAACCTGCTACTTGATGCTTTTCCTGGTAATTGTATTACAGGGGAGCCAGGATGGTGGGGTACGCTTGGCCTGTGGTTGGGGAGTGTAGACTGTGGGAAGGGTTCTTGCCACTCTGCTTGATTTTGGTGATCCTGATGGGGCTGCCCAGTGGTTGCCGTACCTATGACTTCTTAGGCAAGAAAAAAAAAGACAGTGTGGGCTGATATTCTATTTATGCTGAGGAAAGTAACAATGATCCTGTGGAGGAGGGATTGGTGTGGCTGGACGGGGAGCTGCTAATATATGAATTAGAGTCAGGAATCAGACCTCATCTGTGGCTGAGTTCCCAGAGTTATGACTGCAGCAGTATCTACTTGGGCATTTAGTTTTATGATAGCTTCTCTACACAATTGTTTTTTTCTGTTTCACCTGATCCATCCAGAACTTTGCTGTTTAATGCAGTTTTGACGTTAGAAAAGACAAAAATGTTATTTCTGCTGTGCCTGGATGCTGGCAGTGTGACTGTGCTTGCTGGTTAATGAAAAAGCTTTTATGAACAAGTATGGTGAGTCTGAATTTTATTTTTCAAGGTTGATTTTATTTGGAGTAATATTTTTAGCAAGAAAGGCCATTGGAGTAATTTAGAAGTTTTGACTTTCAAAAAATAATCACAAACTACTTGCAGTGGAGTATTACCAATTAAGAGATGTTGTTTAAAACGAAAGTCAGTAAATATTAGTCTCTTGCAAAATTTTATATATTTTTTTCCTAGTAGTAGTAAGTACTTTATTCCTTTTGAATATCAATTACATTTGTTATGAAGAATGCCATACCAAGCATATAGATAAATGTAGCAATTACAAATGCGGTCATGCTGGCTGGGTCACTGGTCATTGGGAATCGCATATATGATGGCTCCATTGTTCATCACAATCACCAGGATTTATGCATCCTGAATTCAAACATTGATATTCTACATAAAATCATTTTATTAAAGGTGATAGATGAGTAATTTTCTCATGAGTTATGTGCGTGCATAACAAGGATCTGTTTGGCAGGTGCATAACGTTATAAGGAAGCAAATTTAATATAATTATATCTAAGCTTTCTTACGTTACTGCTGTATTGATTTTAACCTAAGCATTTTTTATAGGGATAGGTTCTGCGTGTATAGCAGGGATTTAAAAGATATAAGATCATCTTTAAGCAGCTGTTGACAGTAGCACTGGACCTAATATTTTAGTATTAGTGGCTATAAAGTATTGTAATTAGTACAGAAAAGTAGTATGTTGCATAAGCAACCTGAGAGTATGCTTGTGCATTAAGCAGACATGCAGGACTGGAACACTGCAAATGGGATTTTAAAATGTTTGTCAACTTTCTTACAGAGCTTAGAACAACATAGTTTTGTAACAATAAAGGCAGCAGCTGTTTTGCGTTTTAACGAAAACAAGTCTTATTATATTTATTATGGGGGAAATTCTTGGCTAGGCTCATAAGGGCCTCTGGGCCAGTACCTAGTATCATCCTATGAACCTATGAACTTTAACCATTGAGAAACTGTTCCTTTAAGACTAATGATCATAACTTGATTGAGCTCTAGAGCATAACTGCATCTGGAGCTCTGTGCTAAAATGGATTGCTTTGAGCAGGCATTAGAACATGTACTACAGAAGTGGTAATATCATTAACTTTGAAAACTTTAAATTTTATTTTTGTTATAGTATTATTAATAGCATCATTTCCTTAATAGTGATCTGTTTGCTGTGGAAGGGCTTCATGCCCAAATCATTCCATTTTCCTCATTTTCTCTCCTGTTCCAATAAATTTATTGGTGTCTTGATGGGATGTGTGTGCCGCCGTCAGTACCAGGTGCTCATCATCCAATGCACCTTCAAATAACATAACCTTACTTTATGTTCACCTAACACTGTCCACGTGGCAATGAGATGGTGAATTACTTTATGGAGTGGCAGCCATTTGCAGTCTCAGCTAGAACCGGCCTTAGATCAACTGGTGCCCTAGGCAAAAGAGCTCCATGGTGCCTTCCTCCACACCATCCGGTGCCCCATCGTGGTCTACCTACACCAAATAAATACTAGAAAAGTGCCCTTGCTAGAGCAGCGCCCTAGACAGCTGTCTAATTGGCCTATGCCTAAGACCGGCTATGGGCTCAGCAAAACCTTGTTTCATAAATTGGATTCTTGTGTATTACTAGATAAAATCCCACATATGTGATATATAATAGCCTAGGATATATATCATTTACAACTATAGCCACCTCATGATCACCCATAAATTATGCAAAATTGTAAATGCCTATCTTTGTCTTCATTTTTGCTCAAGTACAAAACTGATAGATTCTTACGATTGTCCAATAAAACATCTTTTACTGGTAAAGAAAACATTCTTAAAGATCCGTGACCATGCACCTTGCTTCTTCGTAGCTGATAGAACTTACTTTCTGAAGAACTATGTTACGCTGATATACTCTCAACTTGCATAAATGTGTGCAAATCCAGCTATATGGTATGGCGCTCAAAATGAGATATCATCTTAAAGTCAGACTCTCTCAGTAATTCTATTTCAATCTTATAGTAGTAAGTACAGATTATAAGTACCACAACTCTCACTACATTCTCTTCTTAAGTTATTCCTTCCTACCCACTCTGTCCTGTTACTCCTTGACTACGCTCGCTTTCACTGATCTTTTAGTTCTCGCATGTCCTGCATTACTAAAAGTGTATATTTTCAAGTCGTTTGGCACTTAGTGTTATGTCTATTTCACTTATTACAATTATCTGTGTTGAAATTTATGTCATTTTTTGTCACGGTTCTTTCTATGTATGTTTTTGATGCTTTGTGGCAATTTCTTAACTGTTTTTTCTTTGTCTTTTTATTATCCCAGTCCCCTTTTGAAAATAGGCCCAGTCCGATCAGACTAACCAAGTCAACAAGATGTAAATAAAATAAAATTGGAGTACTTTTTTAAGAGCTTGTTTGGATATATTTGTGTGTTTTACATGTTCTTCTGTTCTTCCTTTTATATTGCTTCATAACCTGGACTTTTAAGAGCAAAGTTAGACTGCGCGTGCTTAGAAAACCTTCTAATTTTTTACCTTTTTTACTGCATCATTGAAGATGCATACATTTTTTGAGTCTTTACTTCAAAGAAATAAACATGTTTCAGGCGGTTTATATGAAAATGGAGAGCTGTAGCTGTCTTTTGTACGCACATTCTGTCTTTTACCAAGGTCTTTCTGTGTCTGCTCATGGACTTTCTTGTTCACATTTTTGCTGGGTGTTTGTTCCCCTGGATATCTACATTTCTGTACCAAATAATTTGGAGGATTTTATTTAGATGTGTTGAATGCTTGTAATAACCACAAAAGATTAACCGTATATTGAATATTTGCCTTTTGTCTGTCTTAATGCAAAACAAAAAGATGCCTGTTTTGATTTTTGAGCCATCATGCTTGAAATCTTGCCATTTTTCATAGGTAATTTTCATGTAAAGGTTCATAGGTAAGCACTAGGCTAGTTGCTCTTGCAGGCCATTTTTAAGGCTAACAGAAAAACAAAGAGACCCAGAGTAAACTAAATAAATCAAAATTAGAATAGCAGCACATGAAAATTTTTTGAGTGCTTTCATTCTTCTTTAATAATGTAAACAGAACTTCTGATGATGATGATCTAGACACAATCCCTTTGAGGAGTCTAGAAATGGCTGTATTACAGTATGCTTTCTGATTTCCAGTCGCATTCCTGGGAAAGTCAGTTCCTTAACAGACAGTCTCAGTTGCTGCTTATTGATGCTTGATGAGTAGTCCTGTGAGCCATCAACAGCACGGACAATTTCTCATCACTGGTGGAAGCTTTGCTGTAACCTCCTGTATCCCCAACAATCACCAAATGCAGATGTTTTTCCTGTCATTTCTCATTTGTGGTAACTTCCTAGTGATATTGTTGTACTGAAAATGTTCCCAGGACAGGTCCATGCTTTGACCATTTCCTTTATTCCAAAATTTGGAACAAGTCTAAAATCATTCTCATAGTTCCATGTTATTCTCAACAAATGTAGTTTTCTCTGCTCAGGCCTCATTTTCAGGAAAAGCTTCTACATCTGAGGATCCTCTGACCCCTTTTGACCCATCCTTTTGGCAAGTCTCACCCAGATCTCCACTCCATTTGTCTGTCTACACAGTTTTTACAGTTTCAGTAATGATCAGATACTTTTCTTATTACCTAGGATAATGCATATACTTACTCTGCCCAAATGCTTGATTCTGGCAAAATATACAAGATTAAGTGGATATGCTTTTCTGAATAGACTACTTCAGAAGGTTTGGATCCCTTCACAGCTTTAGGTCCTGCAGTACTTGACTATAGATCTTTCTCAGGTCTGTTGGCATAGGAGTAACCTGTTCTTTTGATAAGGTACAGCCTGATGTCACTTCTAATTTTCCACATGGTTCTAACTCTTAGACATTAGAATCTTTGAACATATTAAAGGTCTTTTGAAAGATCCTTCTGTAAATGACCTCCTATAAATGATTCAATCCCTCCCAGGAATCCATACTTTATTTTGGAGACATTGATTTTTCCTTTTTTAGAACTAGCTGTTATTGCAGTTCTGAAATACTTATCTTGGAAAACGTTCCTCCTAGCAGCTATTATTTCAGCTAGAAGAGTTTCTGTGTCTCAAGCATTACTCATAGTGTTTAAACACATTTATTAAATTATCACTTGAGACATAGGTAAACATATATTAACTGAAAAGAAAAAACATTTTGTAACATTTTTTTTCATTTAAATACAATATACATCACACATATTTTCTTTGCTACTAAATCTCACTCCTCCTCCTCATGCATGTCATTATGCATGCATTGTTCCCACAATTTCCATTTACTTCTGTGTAATCTACTCCTTCCCTTTTCTAAAGATCCCTCTTTGAGTTTTTATCCCTTTTGTAATATTCAGTACCTCAAATAAAGCTAATATCTTTGCAGTTGTAAGAAGCTTAGCATTTTCATATTTTTAATCATTTTGTGTTATTTTTAAGCTTACATGTTTACAGCTTAAGTCAAAGGTAGTAAAATAGACATTCACCCTGTAAAATAAAAAGAGAAAATATCCTAGGTCTACAAATAATATAATTGGTGTACTTTTACACTGCCAACCCAGAAGCCCAAGATCACAGCATATGAACATTAAACTTGCCTTTGTCCAGCCTTTTTCTCGTTATACTGTAAAACCTGTATTTCTTACAACTGAAAACATATTTGTTTAGTACCTTTAACACATGCAGCAGTCACCGAAAACACTTCCCCCATATTTAAAATACCCCTAACTACACTCTTACACTAAACTGTTTTACTGTATATAACATGCAGTTTATATCATGAAATGTTTTTTGGAGCATACACTCACTGTGTCCTTTTAGTTAACAAATTCTGCTGATTGAACACCAGACCAGTTGTTTATTTGTGCTTTCATAAAATTAATACAGTCTGTTCCTACCAGGTTTTCTGATACAGCAGAACATCTCAGGTTTCCTCTGCATGCTCTGCCTTCTAATTCTATTTTTTAAACAGTTCTTCTCAAGAAACCTTAGATCCAGTCATCTTTTTCTTCTTGTCATCTTCTATTTTTTGCATTTGTGTTAGTTCGTGTGAATGGCTAGTTAAAGCTATTTCTGTTTTTCGTTATTTGAATAGATACATTTCTTGAGTGTTTCATTTATTTTAATCACCTCTGAGTACATTTGATTTATTTTTTTCATCTAAATTACTGGGAACCATTTCTTGAATCAAAACTGAAGCTTTAACTGCTTTTTGCTGAACAACTGCAGAATCCTTCCCAGACAGTGTTTTTTCTTAACCTTTTCTGTTGATTTTCTTTCAGGTTTTCCAAATTTCCTTGCTGACATCCAGGCAGTGTGTTTACTAGCCATAACTGAATTTTACCAAAAAAAAAAATTCAATGGCAGTCCTTTTCCTCAGTTTCTATTTTCACACTGGGAGAGCTGAAGTTATGCTGTTGCTCAATGTGCCGCCATCTTGAAAGTCATTTAAGCATTACATGTGTTAATCCTCTTGACTTGATTTTCAGTAAGAATACTGTCAGTATGAACCAGTCTATCTGTTATGCTTGAGGCAGACACTGAAACAGACTTAGCCTGTCAACTTGCCTGCATCCTTCCTAACTATACTGATAGAAGTGGATATTTGCTGCAATGTATGCATGTCCACAGATGGCTGAAACTTTCCCAGGAAGTTGTACAAAAAAGCAGTAACATAATAGGTTAGCACTTTTGTTTGATGTCTTTTTAAAGAAAGATGAAAGTGCTTAACCTAATACACTATGGATGCTTTTTATATATGTGACTTTCTGTGACTGTTTTCAACAGTATGCTTTTATTTTGGTAAAAGTGTTAAATAATACAGTGAGACCAGTGGTTTGTTTTAACAGCTCAGACTGTACGTGGATAGAAGTATATATAGCTTTAAGGAAATTCTCAGAATGTCATTTTTTGTCTAGAAGTTGGATATTGAGTCCTAACATTTCTTAGATGACTCCGTTCAAATGGCTAATTGATTGTATTAAGTTCTGGGGGCATATAACTGCAAGCAGCAAAGCACAGGGAGGGAGCAATTCAGAGATGCACACAGCAACTCTCACACATTTCCACCGAGCTCAGCAAACCTTGGTTACATGCCTGTGTTTCTTCTGAATCCAGTGCCACCTAGGCAAAGTATGTTCTCAAACTGTATTGCTGCACTTGTTTTGCACTGTTTAAATGATCACTGCCTGTATTTTGAAAATTTATTGGCAATTAAAGTGCATTTTTGCTACAAATCACCTTTTTTCCTTTGTTTGGTACTTGAACTGTTTTGTCTTGTAATTGCGCTGTGGGGGGGGGGAAGGTTTAGTTAGGGAATACAGCAAACTCTCAGTTAACTGAAACTCGAGCAACTGGCACTCTCTAGCAGCTGGCAAAAAAATTCAGTTCAATTTTCATGCGTTGTACCTTCTTTTCCCCCCTCCAGCCAGTATTTTAATTACTGTATTTCAATATTAAAAACAAAATCAAATCAATACAATGTTTATGGTATTGTATGGTATAGTATAGGGTACAGTATTAGTCAAGCCTATCTTTAATAGTAACTCTCAAGTAACCAGAAACTACAATTATCCAGCATCTACCAAACTGAGTTTACTGTAAGTTGTTTGTGGTTCCATTGCACTTGATGGTCTTCTTTTTTTTTTTTTTGCTGTGCTTTTACATTAAGAAGAATAAGGTCATGTGTCTTGTGGCAGAAGGTGTTTTCCTGGTCTGATTGAGCTGGGAAGCACTCCAAAAGAATTGAAAGTGTAGCCATTTTATTGGCCAGAGGCCTCCGGAATTAGATTTCACTTTCATTTCGGCTTATATAAATTAGGTGCATGTGTGCAGATCTCACCATGCAGCAGCAGTTGGCTGTGCCCTGTACAGGCGCCAGTGCTCGGACAATTAAGTTTACTAATAAAACTGGTACTAGAACTGTAGCCTGTAATTTAGTGAATCATTAAACAGCTAGCTGCACTAATGTCATATCTTAGCACTACCTAATCCCATAGTCCTTAATGCTAGAGACCACCCTAGGAGACCTCTGCAAAACCTAGCCCTCAAACCCTAATAGTTCACCCTAATACAGATCCAGACAAGAGTATGTAATTTCTAAATGTCTTCTTAGCCAGCTTGGTAGGTATGGGCATCTTGTAGCAATTGCCTCATGTTTACAGACAACCTTTTAATCCTTAAGTAAACCAACACAGTATGCGAGAGATGTATATACACAACTTTCCTGGAGGTAAAAATGTTGCTTACAAACAAGGTTGTCAAGAACACCGACACTACATCCACCACAGGCACGCACACAAGCCATCTTATACATCCAACACATGCACGCACACGAGCCATCTTGTACTGATGCAGTAAAAAGCAATCTCCCCAAACCTCAAAGACCTCCTAAGTCTGCAAAAGGAAACACCTATCCTCAACAATCTTTAAAGCACAAACCAAAAGCAATTCCAAACAGCACACACGAGCCTACACCAAATGGACCCCTAAAATTAAAGCCTGTAAGGCAAGCAAACAATTTACCCAAGACCTTTGTCATAGGGGACTCCACTATACGATACTCAAATGCCCCAGTCAAAATACCGAACAAGGAGAAGATTGCAGTCACTCACTTATCTGAAGCCAGGATCTGCCACATTAGACACACACACTCAAGTCTTTGTACCAAAGGTACCAGTATGATTTTGTCATAGTCCACGTGGGTGAAAATGACCTGAGATGTACCTCTTTGGATATATGAAAAGAGACATTATGGATCTCTATGAATGTTTCTCAGACTGATGTGTGTCTGCACTGAGCAGCATTCTACCTTCACAAAGGATTATTCCACAGTATGAGCAAAATGTTATTGACTTATTGTTGGCTTTGTTTCTGGTGTCAACCCAGAAAGTGCTTTGCATTGAGCAGCAGTTTACCTTCACAAAGGATTATACCACAGTATGAGCAAAATATGTTTACTTTTGACATTTCAAACCTGCTTCGGTCGACCATTTAGAATGTCAACTCGAAATGTGGAATTCGGAATGCTGAAAAGTAAACCAAAACAAAAATGAATACATCAACAATGATGGTTTGATGTATTCGACATAGCACAAGGTGATGTCAGTCACCTCCTGCTATGCACATTAATGTACCTTTAAACTGTACAGTCAGCAGTATTTTGCAGGGGGGCTATGCCCCCTTGCACCCCCACCCCCTGCACATTAAATATACCAACTCCAAGATTGCACAACAGTGATGAAATGTGCCAATTTCCTGTTCCTCACTGAGCCGTGATCCCCCTGCACAATGTTGGACCCAAATGCTCGAATTACTCTACCTGTTCACCGTAGTGTAGTCAATCGATTTGGGTTTGACATTTTGCCGACTTGAAAACTGCAAGTCGACTATATGCTGGTCGACCAATACAGTTTCAAGGTTTTCCGTGTAAACCGCAAAATATTATTGACTTATTGTTGGCTTTGTTTCTGGTGTCAGTCCAGAATGATCCAGTATCTGCCAGCCTTAGAGGATAAGGTCGGCAGACATTGTTGCTTTGCTAAAGATGGCCTGCACCTATCCCCTGGGGTTTTGGATGTTGGCTAAAACGTTGTCCACTCCCTTAGAGCCTTTTTTATGTAATACCAAAGTGACAATCCTACCAACATAGCAACTAAAATACAAGGAAACCTAAAGGTGTTACAGCTTAGTGCTAGTAGCATTAGCAAGAAACTCCACACCCTATAAGCTTTGCTCACTCTGGAGAATATTGACATCTGTGCCATTACCAAGACATGGTATAAAGCTACAGAAAGTACTCTGGCAGTGCAAGGTTACAGTGCCATCCACACATTTAGACCATCAGCCACACAGACAGGGACTAAAGGAGGAGGTATCTCGATCTACATTAGCAACAAGCATACCTTAAGAATGGTTAAACTGGGTGATATGAGTTTATCCCTGTGCAAATCATCCTAGATAGAGTCCCTTACCATATCTTAGCAAGCTGTAGGTCACCATCTATATCACAAAAATCCACAATTCTTATCTGGATGTAATGGAGGCACTCTCCATTCAACCAAGCCCTCTATCGATTGGAGACTTTAATTACCCCTGTATAGATTGGGAAACATATACTGCCTCCAACTTGCAGGCACAACATTTGCTGGAATTTATTAACACAAATTGCCTTGATCAGTTAGTGCACTCTCCGTCCAGAGGATCAGTCATACTGGACCTAGTCCTCACTAGTGTGGGAGAGTTGAACCCGATGTCACATCCTCACTGGTGAGGTTGGATCACAAGGCTGTCTCCTTCAAAGTAAAACTCATTTTGGAAAACCCAGAAAAACCTGTTACAGTTAGAAACTGTTCTAAAGCAAATGACATCTGTTAGGTGACAGTCTGTCAAAATTCAGTGCTAAAATTCAGTGCCAGACCTGACTCCCAAGTTCACAACAGTCTATGCAGAATTGTTCATAGAAACACTGTACAAACGTGTAAATGGCTTCATAGAGACATCTGTACCTACGAGAAGTAATCCCAAAACAACCCCCTAAAACAAACCGTAGTGACGGACTCCTAATCTTAACGGGGTATTTAACAAAAGAAAAAAAAATCATAGCCAAAATCAGAGCAACTTCAACAAGAACTCACTAATTAAACTAAACTGGAAAGTAAGAGGACTAATATAATCCAACAAGACCAATTACAAGACAAAGATGGCCTCGCAGGCTAAAGTTGACCACAAGGCCTTCTACAGCTATATCCAAAACCTCAAACGTAACATGCAACAGTGTGCAGAACTGGTAGTAAATTATACCACTTTTATGGAACAGAGTGACATAGAGAATCTGCTGGCCAACAAATGTAGCTTGAACTTCAGCCTCCACATTTTGTTTTCTTTAGAAGGTGTATATGGGTAATATACAACTTAGGTGGTAGTTGTTTGGGTGTGTTGAGTATCCTAAGATATTTTTTGTGCTGGTTCTGTAGTAATTTCTAGTTGTGTTGTTGATAAACCAAGAAAAACAAGAGATTGGATTTTGTAATTGAGGTAGGAGACAACTTGTGAGTACTAAAGAAAGGCAATCTATATGCAACAGAGTGATTTGAGCCCTATTATGTTGTTTAATTTGGGTAATGGACAGTAAGGCAAATGTGTTGCCTCCCCTTCCTTTGGTGTAGTCATTTCTGAAAATATTGTCATTGCATGAGGAAATGTTAGATTATAGGGTACTGGGTTTTAATTGAGGTTCAGTGTTGGCTAATACATCAGGTCTGTATTTGAAAATACATGTTTGGAGGAACTGGAGCTTGTTGCATAAGCTTTTGATAATCGTATGAAATATTTTTCGCCTGTAACACTGAAGTGCGGTGATGGCATTGAGGCTAGTGGAGAATTTGCGATGTAGGGGCCAGGATATATATCTGTATTACCTGTAAGGAACAGTATTGTGAAGGTGACAATGAGAATATGATTGGGCTTATAGCATAAGATGTTTAGGTAAGTAATGTGTCATTTATCTAGGAAGTAGTTTTTTTGTGTTTGAGAGCAGTGATAGGTAATGAAGTACTTTTGTGCAATGTGTGAGGGTGTGGATATGAATGAACTGGGGTAGTGGTGTAAAGGTTCAATGGGGCACAATACATTGAGGGGGCTTAGGATTTGCTATGTAATGTATAGTTATCGGGTGTATATTAGAACATCGAAGTTTTACAACTTTGAATGTTCGAATACCAACCCCTATTCAGCGAACGCTGACAACAGCGAACATTCAGAACAGCGATTTTTTTCCTAGGGAAAACATTCACTGTTCTGAAACACATACACACAACACAAGCACACCAAACAAACAGCAATCTACACACATACACCTAAAATCTTACATCTAACCCTACACTAAACTGTACATACACCACTAACTATCCACTTACCTTAACCCAAACCCTAACCCTAAGGTCCGTCACTATCACACACTTACCTCATCTGCGCCCTAACCCTAACTCATCTACCTGCCCTAACCCTCACGTCCACACAATTGCACACTTACCTGACCTGCGCTCTAACCTTAACTCACCTAACCGCCCTAACCCTCACGTCCACCAATCGCACACTTACCTGACGCGCGCCCTAACCCTAAGTCACCTAACCCGCCCTAACCCTCACGTCCACCAATCGCACACTTACCTGACCCGCGCCCTAACCCTAACTCACCTAACTCATGCCCAATCGCACACTTACCTGAATCTGACCCGTAACGTTCCACCACAGCGCTGAAAATAGCAAAGCAACAGAAATAGACAACCGAATTCTTTCCCTAGGAAAAAATTCGGCTATCTGCAGCTTCGCTATTTTCAGTGTTCTCTGAATAGGGGTCAATATTAGAACATTCAAAGTTGTGAAACTTCGATGTTCTAATATAGACCCTAGTAATCATAATGAAGTATACTAAGGTGATCTGAATGATTGCAATGCTAAGAGATGCAGAGAGGGATAGTATGCTTAAACTCCCAAGGGAGGGCAAGGCAGGTGAACAGTTATTGGACAAGATTTTGGTTTGTGTTTATATTACTGGTATTAGATGGGAGCAGATGGTTGCTTTGTTGTTTGCATTGATGTGCGTATTGGTATATGCCAAAATATGAAGTCTTAGGAGAGGTAGAGTATAGGGCAGTGTATTAGGCTAGTTGTGCATGAGAGAAAGATCTTAAATTAGGATGTATCACAGTAGCTGTTAGAAGGTGATCTGCGGGGAGCATCTGGTGTATGTATGCATCATTGAAGATGTTCTGCAGTGAAAAGGAAAAATGGATGGGGATTTTTTGTGAGCAGAAAAGAGGGGTATATAACAGTAAGTTCATTAATGAGAAGTAATAGTAAGTTTTGAGGTATGGTCAGTAGTTTGTGGTTAGAATGATGAAGGGTCCTGATTAGAAGAAAGTTTGCAGCATATCAGAAATGGATATGAGGATGGGGGAGCGCCACAATAGCTGCTTAAGTCAGATGTTGCTTTTAAAAGTTAATTCAGAAATTATTTGAATGGCAAATATTATTTGTTTTTCAAGTTTCCTTTGCATGAATTCCAAAAAAGTAGCTGCATAAGAAGGAATTGTTTATCCTAACAGCAATTTCTACATAAGTAAAACTTATAGGAGATTGTTGTGACTGCTATGAAGGAAGTAATTTAAGTTTTAATTTAAGATGCCATTCTGTAATTGAAAGTACTTGTAAACACTTAAGGATCTAATAAGCAAGATGAAAATGGTTAGGAGTAGGGTGTTTGTGAGTGAGCTTACGTTATTAGTGCTTATAGCTGTGTAAACGTGGTCTCAAGTTGAAGGTAAAAAAAAGTGCAGCATAATAGCATTTGTCCAAAAGCTGCCCCTCCTTATCTTTAAACAGCAAATTACACTATGTCATTCAGTCATCATGTTTCCACCACAGGCAAGAAATCTTTCTATTTGGCAGAAATAATCACTGAGGGTATATCTTTAGGAGCCAAAGAAATTGTCCTATGCCTGCATTCTTCCCTTATCAGACTCATAATTGAATACAGTGCCCCCCTGTGGTATGTACAAATCCAAGCATATCATTCAACTGGAAAGGGTTCAAAGATTTCTAACAAAGAAAAGTTAAAGGTCTCAAGTCCTTCAACTATCAGGTTAACATGACTTTGGTACTCAGTGGCCTACCAGATGCTCCAGCTTTTCAAAATCTGATCCTAATTGATCTCCTAATTCTTTGCAAAACCAGTGCTTCTACAAGCACCTACACCAGCAACCTAAATCTGCACCAAAACATAAACAGGGCTTGCGGATGAATGGGCTTGTAACACAGCATACTCAAAGCCTGTGGAATAAATTGCTACTACAGGGCAAGCAAAGTACTACTTTGGCTACCTTTTAGTTTAGTCCTGAGGCCGGGTGCGTATACAGATTTACAGCAGGGTTATCCCATACAGCCTTATTGGATTTAGGCGATAAGCAGTATTAAGTGCTTGACAATTTTGTCTCCTGAAAGGTGTGTTGTTGTCCCCCTGATTACGTGCCTAGTATTATTCCTATATTTCTGTATTGATGTATAGGAAATAATATTCTTTGCCATCATAGAGCAGTGGTTATGTGGATCAAGAAGGAATGCAGAGATAAAATAGAGTGAAAAGTGAAAATGCTGCTTTTAAAGTAACAGGAAGTACAGTTGTGTCAGGGTGTAGTTAAGAATATACAAATAATAAGGGAGGTGGCTTAAGAATTGAGGATTTGAGGGGAGTGGAAGCAAGTTGACACCTCAGGCTTGAATGGAGCCAATCACTGTGCATGCCGAGGGCTGCAAACCTGTAGTGGGATCCTGAGCAGTAAAAAGCAGCAGAGAAGAAACGAGCAACACAATGCTAAAGAAAAAGAAATTAACACCAGAAGAGAAGAGCCATGTTGAAACTAACTATGGTAATATGTATCAACGAATGACTACTTGCAATGGACAGAAAAGAGACCAGTGAGAAAGCTGGGCTAACCCTGGGAATCAGAGTATAAAGTAAAATATTTGCAGCTAAAAAGAATGGGAAAGACAATATTATGGGCAGAAATGTGAGAGGCTGTAAGGCACGCAGAAAAGAGATACAGAATCCAGAGTGGCTGCCTTTAGAACCATTGCCTACAATGTTGTATATTATCCACCATGTCACAGGTTGGTCTGCCAACAGTTAACATACTGTCACCTCCATGGGAAGGACATTGTCAACATGGACACAGACAACATACAGGAGTAGTTGACGTGCTCCCCTCACATGGAGTCAATAGGAATGCATAGAGTGCCAGTCCTGTCCCAGTGGACATGAAGGTTTGCATAGTGTTAGTAATACTTGAGGCTGGGGCTTTTCAACATCTGACATGGGACATGTTAGGAGTTTCATAGGTGTCAGCTCTGAGAATCCTACACCATTTCTTTGATGTGATGCTGCAGGATGTGGAGGAGCATATTTGGTTTCACAGATGGCAAAGGACCATCACTATGTGGGCATTCTGTGATGTAGCTCATCTACGTGAGGTCATGAGGGCCTTGGACTGCACACACATTTCCAACAAGACTGTACCCACATTTTTAACAAGGCCCGCCTGTTCCACATGGCATCTGATATATCATCCAGAAGGACTTCCCTTCCTCAACTGCCAGGTGGTATGTAGTGTACAGGGTATTATATACAGTGTGTTTGTGCATCATTGAGACAGTTCCCATGATTCCTGTATTTGACACATACAAAACCTAAACCAAATCACAACTGTTCATGTGGGGTGCTTTCTAAAGATCATTTCACACATTGCTAGCCACTGAGTCCTGGATATATTATTCCTATGGACACTGGTAGGAGGGCAGTTGTAATGATGTCCACTGTTGTGTGATGCAGGATATGACCATAGACAAAACAGCTGGTAATAGATCTCAACACAGTGATGTTCATCGTGCATACAGCTGCAGTAATCACATATGGGTTCTCTGCCGTCAGGCGGGTCCTCGATCGGCCGAATTCCAAAGTCTTGGTCCGGCGTCGGTTGTTGTTGCTTTCTTTCCTGACATCAGTGCGACAGGGGTATATAAGACACAGCCGACGCCATATTCTTCAGTCTTTTTTGCCACGCGGTGCCCGAAGCAGAAGCAGTTCGCAAGTGCCAGTCGGCCAGCTCCTGAATTTGCAAAAATCGGAAAACTGAAGTCTTCATTAAAGCTAAGTACCTCGTTGGGGAAACTTTTCTTGCCTCAGACCGATGACAGACAAAGTTAACAATTGTATTTCTTGTGGGAAGCAAATACCGCATAAGGATTTCCATTCCCTCTGCATACCTTGTTTAGGCCCAGACCACGACGTCTCGGGCTGTAGCTTTTGTGCTACTTTCAATAAACGCACTATTAAGCATCGGGCGGAGTTCGCCCAACATTATTTTGGTAAAGCCTTTGATTATAAAATGTCATCGGAGACTCCGACTACCGTTTTGTCCAAAAAACGCAAGGACAAGGACCGACACGCGAGGTCCGCGGCCTCCACCGACACCACGCCAAAACTGGATACACGTGGTCCGGTCCTCAGTGAGACGCCTTTGCAGTCCCTGACTACCGATGACACTTTCTTGGCGGTGTCTTCTGAAACCGAGACCGCAGGTACCTCGGCCCTTACTCAGACTACAACCATCGAAGCCTCGGTGAGTGTTGAGCCTCCTAATGTGGACAGGTCCACTTCCACCCAAGGTGTCTTTAGACCCTCATCTTCCTTTTCCATTAAGGCCTTTACTAAGTCCAAATCAGCCATGCATCCCAAGAGGCCTGTTGCACAGGGCCCATCTCCAGGCCCCATGCCTAAAAAGCAGATGCTCAAAATGGCTGAGGATTTAATTACTCTAATCAGGGGTTCCCAACCCCCTCCAGACAAGAGACCCAGGGTGGAGGAAGATTCTTCCTCTTCTGAACACGGTTCCATTTTCTCAGAACATTCTGATGTAGAGGAACATTCGTACTCCCCTTATGAAGATTCTGATGCAGAACAGTCCATTCCTTCTGTATCTCCCCCCGAGAATTTCTCTTTTGGGGAAACCTTGCACACTTTGAGGGAACACTTCCATTGGGAAAGCCAAGACTTTTCTAATTCCAAGAAAAGGCTTAGGGAATTTCTTTTGTTACCTCAACACAGACCTCTGGCTATTCCTCCTGTCTTGGACATACTGGATGATGTCTACTCGGAGGCTTGTCTTAATCCGGATTCCCTGCCTCCTGCCCCTGTGAAACCTGATAGGTACTACAGAGTTCCTAACACTCACCAATTCCTTTTCAAAGGCCATAATGCTGACCCTGAAACCATTTCACAAGGCCCCAAGGGGATGAAGGCCTCTACTGCCAAGAATCCGCTACCTTCCGAAAGAGAATCTAGATCCTTAGAAAGGTGGGGAAAAAAGGTATACACCTCGGCCACCCTAGCCATGAGGGCCTTAAATTGTCAGTTCCATATGCTTAAATATCAGCAGTTTCTGTTATCACAATTAAGAAATAAAATGTCTCAGCCTGAACAACCAGATTTGAAGGAATTGCAGGATATGTTGCATAGTGCAGAACAAGTGGGTAAACACACCTTACAATGTGGCTATGATGCTTTAGAGGCCTCAAGTAGAGCTGCTGTTACAGGATCAGTCATTCGTAGACATGCTTGGCTTAGGGAACAAAGCTTACCTGATCATGTTAAAGCTAAACTGCTAGATGCTCCTTTACAAAAGGATGTACTATTTGGTACTAATGCTGAGGAGATACTACGGAAAATGGAAGAAAAAGCTAAATCTATGCAAACTGTCAAGGCTTTTCTACAGGTACAACCACCTCGTTTTAGCAGAAATTGGCCTTCTAAAAACTGGTCCTTTCCAGCTACTGACAAGCCCCAAAGAGGTAGATACAGGTGAACAAGGGGCAGAGGACAATCTCAGGGATCATATAGAGGCAGACAATGGCAATCTCCAGCACCAAGAGGTGGCGAAGACAATGCACAACAATACAGAAAACAAACCCAATGACTTCCCCCTTTCCCTGCCAAGCAAGTCTCAGCTGGCAGCACCCTTGGGAGGAAAGCTGGCATTATTTACAAGGAATTGGCATATTGTCACAACAGACAAATGGATCCTGGACGTTATAAGCAGAGGCTACAGATTTCATTTTCACACCCTTCCAAAAATGAGAGGCATGCCAAACCTGCCACACAATCAAAGGGCAGAGGCACAACTACAAATTTCAAAGCTCATAGACATGAAAGCTATTCAAGCGGTACCTGCTCACGAACAAGGTCAAGGTTTTTATTCCAGGCTATTTCTGGTACCAAGGAAAGGAACCGACTGGAGACCCATTTCGGACTTATCCATCCTAACCACATTTTTACTCGTACCAAAATTCAAGATGCTCACATTACAGCAGCTTCTTCCCATGCTGGGCAAGGAGTTTTGGCTGGTAACATTGGACCTCAAGGAGGCATACCTGCATGTCCCAATCAGACAAAGCTGCAGAAGATACCTCAGATTTCTTGCAGGTTCAATCCACTATTAATTCTCTGCATTGCCCTTTGGCTTATCTACTGCACCCAGAGTATTCACGAAATGCCTGGCATCAGTAATTGCCTACTGCAGACTTCAAGGGATACAAATTTACCCTTATTTGGATGACTGCCTGATCCAAGCGGACAGCAAGCACACACTTCTGGAACATCTGGCTTATGCAACACGGCTACTGAATTCTCTGGGCTACACAATCAACAAAGAGAAATCCAGGCTAACACCATCTCAGAAAATAACTTTCCTGGGTGCCAACTTGGACAAAAACACCCAGATGGCCTATCTTATGCCAGAAAAACAGGGGCAACTAACTCAGTACTTCAAGATACTAGCAAATTGTACCATGCTTACTGCAAGGAAAATCCTGCAGGCTCTGGGATTCATGGCATCTTGCATTCTTTTAATCCCATGTGCAAAGTTGCATATGAGGAAACTTCAGTGGTATCTAAAAAACCTATGGTCTCAACACAGCCACAGTTTGGAAACAGTAATACCAATAATTCCATGTTTGCAAAAGGAATTTCTATGGTGGGCCCAAGCATGTCAAGCAAACACAGGTCTCCCATTCTACAAGCCTCAAGCAAATCAAGTCATCACAACAGACGCTTCAGACTACGCCTGGGGGGCGCACATGACTGGCAGGTGCATTCAGGGCAAATGGTCCCAAAAGGAAAAGCACCTTCACATCAATCAAAAAGAAATGCTAGCAGTGATAAATGCAATAACAGCATTCAAGGACCTCCTACATCCAGGACAATTATTGATAAGAACAGACAACACCACAGTAATGTGGTACATAAACAAACAAGGAGGAACACATTCATACCCCATGTGCAGACTAGCCATGACACTTTGGAACTTGGCTCTGGAATGGCACATCGAGCTTCAAGCACAGTACTTGCCAGGTCTAGAAAACACGCCGGCAGACAATCTAAGCAGAAATATGACGGATCCACACGAATGGAAGTTGCATCCTCAAGTGTTTACAAGGATAATCCAAGCGTGGGGGAGGCCAGACATAGATCTCTTCGTCTCACACATGAATCCTCAATTGGAAAAGTTTTGTTCAAGGACCTTTCATCCAAAGGCCTGGAGAGTGGACGCCCTTTCATTCCGTTGGACAGCATGGACAGTTTACGCTTTCCCACCTCTGCCTCTCCTGTCCAAGGTGCTCTTGAAAGCAAGAGCAGACAGACCGAAGATGATACTGATTGCTCCAGACTGGCCAAGACAGCACTGGTACCCACTCCTGAGGAGCCTAACACATACTCCTCCATGGCCCCTACCTCTAATGCCTCTTCTGCTGACTCAGCACAGCTACAAAACTCTTTACAATCAGCTGAAAACCCTCAATCTCGCTGCATGGAAAATTCCTTAGCACCACAACAGACCCTACTCCCCAAAGAGGTACAGGATGTCATTTTGGAGGCCAGAAGGCCATCTACTAGAAAGGCTTACTCCACAAAGTGGAAACGGTTTTGCTCTTGGAATGAGAAAAAAGGCCAGGACCCTAGAAAACTGAATTTGCCTCAGGTGTTACAGTATCTAGCTGAGCTGCTGAACAGTGGGCTTTCATTTTCCTCCATAAAAATCCATGCCTCCGCCATTTCTGCAGAATTCAACACGGATCCACCTTTGTTCTCTCTTCCACTCTTAAGACAGTTTCTCAGAGGGGCTAAGAATATAAGACCACCAAGGAAACAACCAGTGTCAGCCTGGGATCTTAATTGCATTCTAGAAAAATTAACATTGCCTCCCTTTGAACCAACTGCCTCAACAGATTTGCAATATTTGTCCTGGAAAACAGCTTTCCTTCTGGCCATAACCTCAGCTCGTAGGGTTTCAGAACTACAAGCCCTCATGGCTGTGCAGCCCTTTCTCATCTTCCATCAGGACAGGGTTACCCTTCGAACCAACCCGTCATTTATGCCTAAAGTGGTATCCAGGGTAGCTTTAAATCAAGTCATGCACTTACCTACCTTTTACCCCAATCCTCAAAACAAAGGGGAAAGGCTGCTACACTCCTTAGACATCCATAGGCAGCTATGTTATTATTTGGACAGAACAAAACCTTTCAGGAAATCAGAACAACTTTTTGTGTCCTATGCTGTAGGAGCTCAAGGGAAGCCTATTACCAAACAGACAATTTCAAAATGGATAGGCCACTGCATTCATTTTTGTTACTCCTATCATGGAAAATCTGTCCCTACAAGCATCAGATCCCACTCCACCAGGGCCACAGCCACCTCTGCAGCCTTCCTTAGAGGAGTTCCTTCCAAAGATATTTTAGAGGCTGCCACTTGGAGTTCTGTGCATACTTTCACAAAACACTACCACCTGCCTTTATGTTCCAAATCTAGAGCAGGCTTTGCCACTGCTGTGTTGCAGGGCATTCTGGCTCATCCCAGTTCCACCTAGTGCCTACCAACATAAACAGGGCTTACGGATGAATGGGCTTATAACACAGCATACTCAAAGCCTGTGGAATAAATTGCTACTACAGGGCAAGCAAAGTACTACTTTGGCTACCTTTTAGTTTAGTCCTGAGTGCTAATACAGATGCAGTACAGGGTTATCCCATACAGCCTTATTGGATTTAGGAGATAAGCAGTATTAAGTGCTTGACAATTTTGTCTCCTGAAAGGTGTGTTGTGGTCCCCCTGATTATGTGCCTAGTATTATTCCTTTATTTCTGTATTGATGTATGGGAAATAAGATTCTTTGCCTTCATAAGAATATACAAATAATAAGGGAGGTGGCTTAAGAATTGAGGATTTGAGGGTGGAAGCAAGTTGACACCTCAGGCTTGAATGTGTTGCAACTAACTGTGGTAATATGTATCAGTGAATGACTACTTGCAATGGACAGAAAAGCAGGAGAAGCGAGACCAGTTAGAAAGCTGGGCTAACCCTGGGAATCAGAGTATACAGTAAAATATTTGCAGCTAAAAAGAATGGGAGAGACAATATTATGGGCAGAAATGTGAGAGGCTGTAAGGCACACAGAAAAGAGATACAGAATCCAGAGTGGCTGCCTTTAGAACCATTGCCTACAATGTTGTGTATCATCCACCATGTCACAGGTTGGTCTGCCAACAGTTAACGTACTGTCACCTCCATGGGAAGGACATTGTCAACCATTACCATATGGACACAGACAACATACAGGAGTAGTTAACTGTGCTCCCCTCACATGGAGTCAGTAGGAATGCATAGAGTGCCAGTCCTGTCCCAGTGGACATGAAGGCTCAACATCTGACATGGGACATGTTAGGAGTTTCATAGGTGTCAGCTCTGAGAATCCTACACCATTTCTTTGATGCGATGCTGCAGATGTGGAGGAGCATATTTGGTTTCACAGATGGCAAAGGAGAGAACCATCACTATGTGGGATCACTATGTGGGCATTCTGTGATGTAGCTCATCTACGGAGGTCAACAGTTCCGTATTTGACACATACAAAACAAAAAAACCAAATCACAACTGTTCATGTGTGGTGCTTAAAAAATTCAATTCATCACACATTGCTAGCCACTGAGTCCTGGATATATTATTCCTATGGACACTGATAGGAGGGCAGTTATAATGATGTCCACTGTTGTGTGATGCAGGGTATGACCATAGACGAAACAGTTGGTAACAGATCTCAGCACACTGTTCTGATCTTTGGTTGTTGGCCTGGCTTAAAATGGCTCTTTAGGGCAGTTAGCCCAGTATTCATGTATCAACCTAGTAGTACAGGTGTGTCACAGGTTACTAACATGATGTTACTTGCAAAGATTAAAGCAGAGGAAATTCCAGGCATGGATCCAGTGTAGGAGATCAACCATCAAAATGGTGACATCTCAGCGGAGGTGGGGAATTCCTGGTAGTCCTATCCAGGAAGAAAAGAGTACTTGACACTGGCTTGGATGTGGAAGCTGGGCTGGTGACAACTGCCCAGCGTCTGTATGGGATGCACCAGGTTAGTAGTAGCATGATCCATTACTGTTTTGCAGTGACCCACTAACATGAAGGAGTTGTTCAGTAGAACACACATGTATACGATCTCCAGGTGCATCAGGGTTGTAAATTGCAGAAGGTATTTATGTGCCCATACATACACAGATTTTATGTGTTGGGAGTGACAAGTATGCTCCAGCATTGCTACAGGTATATTATCGTTATGCTTTCATGGGTTCTACTTGTGGAAGGTTCAACACATCAACTCTGCAGTAAACAAATGATGATAAACAGGTAAATAAACTGAGGTCCTTAACTGAGGACCTTTATGATGCCTAACTAGCCTGATCTGCAAGGCTACAGAATGCATTATCATGGACGTTCTAAACAAGGAGATTGGCAACCTCCAAACACTTGACCCCACACAGTTTTGATTTTGTTAAAGGGAGATCATGCCTGTTAAACCTGGTCAGCTTCTTCGAAACAGTCATCAAAGCCATGGATGAGGAGAAGACGGTGCACACCGCCTACCTTGACCTACCCAAAGCCTTTGACACTATTCCCCACTCGGGCATAATAGATAAACTCTCCCAGCTAGGCATCAACCCATATGTTACCAGATGGGTAGCTAACTGGCTCACTGATAGAACCCACTCAGTCAAAGTAGGGGAAGCCACCTCTAGTAGTAGACCCGTAATGAGCAGTGTACCCCAAGCATCGGTCTTGGGGCCTGTACTGTTTGGAATATATTTTTCTGAGGTGCAAGCCAAAGCCAGTGGTCTGTGGCTGGCCAAGTTTGCAGATGACTGCAAGCTGGGTGCTGTTTTAAATTACCCTAGTGATGTGAACATCCTCCAAGAGGGCCTTACCCAAACTAATAACTGGTGCCAGAAGTATGACCTCAAACTGAATGCCAAAAAATGCATCATTATCCCCTGTGGGGAAAATGTCATCCCCACTAATTATCACATTAATAACAATGTGCTAAGCATGCAATCAGTTGTGAGATTTGGGCACCCAGGTTGATAGCAACCTGACTTTTGACCACCACATTGCCTCCGTTATATTGAAGGCTTTCTCCATGGCCCACCTCATAAATAAGGGTATTTCATCCAGGAACAAGGAGGTCATAACATCCCTGTACTCTTCCCTTATCAGACTCATTATTGAGTGCAATGCCCCCTTCGGCATGTACCTTGCCAAGCACATGCAGCAGTTGGGGAGACCACGGAGGTTCCTGACCAGGAAAATCCAGGGTCTCAAACACCTGTCCTATACAGATAGGCTAAAAGCCCTGTCCCTCTACTCAGTCTCATACAGACTGCTCAGACGTGACCTGTGTTTGGCATGCAAGGCCATTTCAGACCCAGTCTTGATGGAGTTGCTGCATATCCTTAAGACAAACTTCACTCATGCAACCCACACATAAGGCCTTAACCTAGTCTGTGACATTAAAAGAACTTGTTGGCGGGATAGATTTGTGTCCCAGAGACTCCCAAATCTGTGGACTAGACTCCCTCTCCATGTCAAGCAGAGTACCTCTCTAGCCCTCTTTAAGAGGAACCTGGACAACTGGATGAGAAACAGAAAATACACCCCTGGGATTCCACGTGTCCCTGCTGGACAGGGGAAACAGGTGCTGACTTTGAGGGAACATGGTGAAATTGTTGGCTAGGATTATAAAGGCCTCCGGGCCAATAGCCTAGTATTATCCTATGAACATATATAGGCATCCCTTAGCTCAACCATGAGAATGTAATCTGTGGAGATTAAAATGTTTTAAAAAACACATGAGAGGTTACGTGGTGGAAGTACTTGGTGTTATACGCATTAAAGTGGGCCCTTATCATCTTATGGAATAGTGATTGTTTACGTATTTTTTATATTCGTTGTACTTATTTGATTTATTTGAGCTGAATATGAGCATAGTTTAAGTCAAGCTATGAAAATGAATGATTGATGATTATCTAAAGTATGCTGTGTTATTTTTGTTTACGTTGTAGTTGGCTGTTCCCAATTATTGGACACATGGGAATCTGCACGTCAAGTGGTGTTATTCGTGACTTTGCTGGGCCATACTTTGTTTCAGTAAGTGCACCAGGAAAATAAAAATATCGATTAGTGCAACAGAGTCACTATTAAAACCTGTGTTTCAGATGTTGTCTGTAAACTAGGTATTTTTTATTAATGATTTTATTTTGCCTCCTCACTTGTTCACTAAATAAAAAAAAAAAAAACAGTAATTGTTGAGATATATTGAATGGTTTGCTTCATCTTGGAAAATTTGTTTTTGTAGTGTAGCTGATTAAAGACCAGCTGTTAATTTGATTAGAATTGACAGTTTCTGCATAAAATTGGTAAATATGTAGACGTGACAAGTTGCCCATTCTATGTCTGCTGTTAAGCTTAGTGTTTCTCAGTTAACAGTGTATGTATGCATGCGCGGTAATAATATCATTTAAGATCCTGCTTGCTGGTGTTGTGGTTGAGTTTATTGCTTCCACCAGTAGTTGTTTAGCACCTTTTTTCAGAAGATCCCCTGCTCAAGAATGCATGTACCTGGTCTTGGCACTCATCATATCACACACACTTACTTCATAAGCTTAGCTTGCAGATGAACTCACTATCTCTCTTTGGCTCTTTCACATTTTGAATGCCAATCCTAACTTATCAGTTAATGTTCTGTGTTTGATGCTAGATGCAAGACCACAGGATCCATGTGACATCAGGTTACACGTGAAGATTCACACCAGCATTGACTGCATGTTCTCTGGGAGGAGCATAATACTAGATACTGCCATAAGTCCCAGATGTTAAACCTACCGTTTGATGCCAGAAAGAGAAGCTTCTGGTTTGTCTTCCTGTCTGATGGGTGGTTTGAAAACCTCTCATTTGAGGACTAACGAGATCATCTATCACACAGTCACTGGCATCGGCCATATGATTACAGTGGCTGAAGCTTAGAGGATATGTTGCAGTTTAGCCCTCTTGGAGTCCATTCATTTACTGAAATAACCTTCTAGAGCCTGCAAATGCTGAGGTTATCCTTGACTAGTGAAGAATAATGTCTGCAATAGCTCTGCATGTCAGTGGAGGATCATGGGCTTGGAAGATGTATGTCCATGGCTACCAGCTTGGAGGACACATTTTGGGTGTTGGTGGGCCCAACCCCCAACTGATTGGCTCAAGGCTAACTGGCACGATTCCTGTGATTTTAACTTTTGAGATACCCAGTTAAGGTTCAGGGTACTTGAGGTATATGTCCCCACTTGTAGTTCTTCCCCTCTTGCCCATCAAGGCCCACTGCTGCTTTCAGAGGATGAGAAGCCACTGGGTCATCTTGCACAAGACCAACACATCAAGCTAATGTTTATCTGTTGTAAGATTGAGTCATTGTGGGATAATACTCTAAGGGAATGTGATCTCATGCCAGTCCTGAGCATGGTGCAGGCCTCTCACCAACATGACCTGCCTTTCATGAGTATGCTGTGGCCTGTGGGTTAATGTCTCTCAATAGCTAGTGCATGTCAATTCTATACTGACCCTTGTATGCGACCCTGCATGCTCCCACACCTGATGACAGTTGGGGAAATGGGATTTCTTGCTTCTTAGGCTACTGTGAAGAATCATAAGACGTGGAGGCCATTGTCTGTGAGATGGATAGGGACTGTAAAATCCCTCAGACCATTATTTTCTTATAACCCATGATGTTATGTTGCCTCGCCTCATCGAGTTTGCGCTTTGTCTATGAGCTCAGGTCTCAGGTATTAAAGCAGGTCAGTGGTATTAAAGGCAGGTTTTTTTTTTAGGAAATACAGCACTTAGTTATATAGGTAGTGGATTATTTATAGTGTACCCTTTATCCAGTTTCCCTACCCTTATCCCATGTGGTTTTTCTTTCCTTTTCCCCTTCGGCCCCTTGGGGCCCTCATCCGTGTAGTGGTGTTTATGTCTTTTTAGGGACCCATTACTAAAACCTTTGTCTTTAGTTAGTATTGTCTTTGTCTTATCTTGTAATCCCTTTGTGTGGTGTGTGTGTAAATTATTCTTCTGCTTTACACTATCTCTCATGAAAATGTAAGTCAGGCTAAAGGTTGTGAGGCGTCCAAGAAGTGTGACTGAAATTGCACAAGAGAAAATGTCTCTGACAGGAAAGGACCTTTGACTATATTGTAACAGGTTTGTGTGGAGACTCTCTGGCTGTATGCCATGGCTTCACTCAGAAAGAAAAGAACAAACTCATTCAAGGGTTTGCTCAAGCCTGAAAGGTTCCCCTAACTGCTTCAAAGAAAACCCAGCCAGGCTACAAGAGGCCCGACTCTGGTGATAAGTGGGGGGCCCTGGGCTTACATGGCCATCGGGACCGCTGCTCCGTGAGGAGCGATAGACAGTTTTGACTACAGTTTCTGTGATTCCCTCGGCTCTCCTTGAGTCGGCTGAAGACAGCCTTGGAGAGTTCTCAGTCAGACCACTCATCAACATCTAGAGCCTCTTCACTGCCCATCTGCCTCCACGTTCGGCTCCAAGCGTCTCCAGATGCTGTCTGTGACACTCTACACCGATCTCCCGGCTCGCCAGTCTCGAGGCCTGGGTGAGTTGGTTCAGTGGGGGAAGCCGGTAGTGGAGCTACAAGTCCGAGGAGGAGGCCCAAATGCTTCAGAGCCGACTTCCTATTCCTGCCTCTACCTATCCCTCTAAATCAGCCTCCTCTGACTCTCGGCTCTCGACCGGGCCTCTGCCACCGTGTCCCTACATGTGGCCAATGCTCCATCCTTCAGCTCCTCATTTCTTCTTTGAGGAATCTCGGTCCGCCTCTTTCCTCGTTCTCTGCCGTGTGAGTGGCGTCGGTTCGAGGGTCCTCCCCCTCGTCTCCCTTGTCCGACCCCTTTCGGCCGGACCCTTTTGGCTACCCCTCTCCCTCCGACATCGGACTGGACTGATCTGTCAGTGCTCCGAGGACTCGAGCCTGGACTCTCTGGGGACCCGGGGCTCTGCCTGGTCATGGAGTGCATTGAGGTCATCTCGCGGGGATGGTGGGTGCCTCTTCCAGCTCGCAGTGGTGCCCGTGAGAACCCCTCGTCTTCTCTCTCTCTCATCCCGCCTACTCTCTCTCATCCCTCCTCTGAAATTCCTGTGGGGCTTTCTCATCTCTTTCATCCTCTTCGAGGCCTCTCCTGAGGAGCCCCTGTGGGAGAGAGAAATAAGAGAGGAAACACCCTGACTCACCTGAGTCTGTCTCTAACACAGATCTCTCTCTGATTCCTGAGGGTTCTGACCTTCCTGAAGATGTCTCCCTTTGCAGACATTCTAGAATCATAAGCAGGCCCTTTGGCTATAAGCCATAAGGATGCAGGTATTGTATCTTAGGCGTTTGGCTCGCCTTCTCCCTCCTGGGTGTCCCCCTTGACCCCCTCATGCAGGGATGGTAGTGGTCAAAGCCCTCCCCTGGATGGACTCAGACTCAGGCACCCCCAGGAGACCTTCCCTTCTTACTGTAGCACACCCACTGACCCTTTTGGACTGACCAAGTTAGTTACTGTGCCATGCTACCGTGTAGCTGTCTCCACCCAGAAGGAACTAATCTCAGTTGTGTGCCTGTCTGCCCCTAACAGGAATCTAGGTCTATGTCTAGATGCGAGGGAAGCGGATGTTTTTTTTCACAAGACCTTTTGTGGACTTAAGCTGAACTACTTGTTTGTGCCGCCTTAGACCTTTTTGATCAAGGAAGCATCAAGATGTTGAAGGATCTGTTGAAGGAGGTTTTCAAGACAAGCCCCAGCGCCCAGCTGACTACCAGCTGACCCTTCTTTCTGAATCATCCTCCCTCCTCTCATATCGCGGCTGATGGGTGAGAGTATGGAGCGAAAGGGGAGTCAAGATGGACAGGTGTAGCCTTGCTGCGACAGACTATGAGGACTCGCGGAGGACACGACCCTTTAAACTTTCACTAGTATTTCCCCCGCGCCTTTGGATCATTTCCAAGGTCCTCGGAAGAAACCTTGACGTCTCTTTGTCTACGACGATGGCAACTCTCTCTGCCGTCGAGGTCTCCGCTCTACTCCTTCTAGACCTTACCCCAAAACTGGGAAAAAATGAAAAACCCTGGTTCTAAAGGGAAATCCTTGAGAACACCCTCAAGCCACAAAGTCGTGGGAGTTCCCAGAGAGCAGAGGAGAACAATAAAGAGGAGCGTGCAAACCTAGAGGGCACGGGGGGGGCCAGAAGAAAGGGCAACAGGAAAGAAACTTTTCCGATAAGCCCGAGAAGCCTCCCTGAGACAACTGTCGACCAGCCACCTTGAAGGAGGCAGTCAGGGAAGGTAATCAAGCCTGGCAGAAGCCTAACTGGTACACTCAACTCAAATTAGGTCTAGTCCATCATTTCGACTTTCCGTCCTCCATTCCCCTTCGTTTAGATGTTCCCTTCCAGAAATTCCACCCCTTGCAGCCAATCTCCTTCAAAGGATCTTGCAAAAGTGGAATGCAAAAGTTTGCAATCAAAAAGTTTCAAACCAGTTTGCATCTCCAAGCAAGGATCGGTTCCAACTCCGGGTTCCAAAAACATTCTTTTGATCTCTACTGGGGAGACAATTTGGATCTCAGTATCTTGAACAAAAATGGTCGCGAGCAAGCCATGGATGGTCAATCCGGATAGGAAAACCCCTGAAACTTTGGATGCCCTATAGTGCTCAGGAAACCTTCAGTGATAGGGAGCTTCCAGAAAATTCCAGACGATTTCCAGAGTTCCTCAAAACTTTAAGGCTGAGGGGGTCCAGGCTATCATTTTTTTCATTCAGGGGCCACCTTCCCCTGTCTCACACCACTGCCCCGGGTATTGACCAAATGCATGGCAGTGGCTTCTCCTGAGCGTCAAAGGATTCAGGTGTTTATCTGACTGAATGACTGGCTCCCAACAGCTTCCACCTTTCTCCATTTCTACTGGCCACTTTTGTCACCTTTCGCACAAAGTCATTAAATTGCATTAAAATAAATTTTGTCGCTTCTGTCGTAATAAGCCCAATTTATAGGCTACATTCATGAACACAGTCAACATGTCAGTCAACTTGTATGTCAACTGAGAGAAACAGATCGAGAGAATAGTAGACATACACAAACTGCAGCAGTCAAAGCCAGGTTGGGAAACAGAGCTGCTGCCAGGATAGTTCTACAGATTCCTCTACTTCCATTAGCCAGGATCTCCTTCCATTAGCTTCTTTCCACATATCTCTCCTTCAATGGATGCTCTTCACACCAATGGTCATACACAATAACCATTATTGCACCAATTCAATTAAAATGCAAAATCTTCATCTTCGGTGGTCTTCCCTCACTCCTCCTTTCTTCTCCTCTTGTTCCTTCCTTCCTTTGGGACTCCCCAACGTGGACGCAGCGGGCATCCCTGGGGGCATTGGGGGGCATTGGCAGAGCAGGGCTGTCAGCATGCAGCAACCAAGGCCGCAGATGATAGCAGCACATAAATGTTCTAGATGCTTTTAATGAAGACTTGCGTCCCAAGCCCTTCAAGACTCTCTTCACGTGGGAGCAACAGACGGACAATATGTCTGTAGTGCGGTATCACATCAACAACAAAGAGAAGGTGAACCAGGTCCATCCCTATGTCGGGCCACTCAGACTGCAATTGGGCGCATGATAGCAACGCGACATTCACAATGCTTGTCATCATCTCAATCAAGTTGAGCAGAGCTTATAGGCAGAGCTGTTCATCAAGCCTCACTCACGGTCTCTCTCTTGAAAGACTTGGGAGGTACCTGGCCAGCCTCAGCATGGGCTCATGATCTTTTGCTACTCCCCAAACTGCCAAGTGCAGCCCACCCATTTCACCCTATTCCCGCCCCCAGGCCAGCCCAGCCAGGGCGGCCCTAGGCCAGCCCCAAGGCCAGCCCCCTTCTTTAGACTCATTTCCCACTTCCTCCTACTCTTCTCTCAAGTGCAAGCTATCGCTATCACCAGAAGGCCTCATTGCTCCTGCTCCTTGGCCTCTTACTGTTTGGTTCCAGTTCTGCATCTTTCTGCATCAATCTCAGTTGGAGAACCTTGGCATCTGACCTTGTTTTTGATCCGTAGTCAGGGTCCAGTTACATCACTCCTGGTTCCTCTCTCTGAACCTGCTTTGGTTCCTCCAGTTCCAACCTCTTAGCTAGGTCCTCTCTTATCTCACTCTGTTAGATATCTTCCCATAGCTCCCATAAATCTTCCTTGAAAGATTTATCTGAGTAAATGGAGGAACGCGTTTTGTTGGGCTCAAGGGAAGGGACTTAAGATCTCAATTGCTCTCATCCTTATATTTTCTTTTTTTTCTAAGCTGATCTCTTTCCTCTCATTCAACTCTCATAGGCACTCTTACAGCTATATCTAACTTTCATGTGGGCATTTCAGAGTCTGCCATAATGTCATGCAAGCTTTGCAAAAGCTTTTTTGACCTTTTTTCTACTTTTTCTCAGACCTCCTATATAAACTCTCCCTCTTCGCCCAGGACCTTAATTTAGTTCCCAGTTCCCTCCTCAACAACCTGCAGCTCTGTTCTTTATTTTCTTTAAATTTGCTATCTCTCTTTCTGGTAGCTATTATAGAAGTTACTTCAGAGAAGAAGAACTTCAGAACTTCAGGCACTGGCTGTGCGACCACCATATCACACAAAGACAGGGTACCACGTATAACCAACCCGGCCCCTTTACCTGCTCCTAACTCTCTGCTTGCTTCTTAAATAAATCAAAGCATCTTCTGTGTTGTTTTTCAGAATATTCTAATAGGTCTGAACATTACAAAATTACATTGGCGTTCATCAGGTACCAAGGTAGTTAAGATTACTATAACCATAACAATTCACAAAAATCTGAATCTGACCTTGTCTTTGTCTCTGGAAGAGAAGGTTGTTGCTGTTTGCTGTTCCAAGGTATCATTAATCTAGTGGCTCTTGTCTCTAATTTCCATTGTCTAAAGCACTCAAAGACAAAGCAACAAACCTAAAGCCTATTCCACCAGAGCTTCCCAGCTACTTCTACAGCCTGCCTACCCACTTGCCTATTGGCCACCCATTTACTTCCATTCCTGCTTGGGCTACTACTCACTTTCATTTCATCACATAAGGATTTTTGATTTCAGGCATAGAGAGCTCTTGGTTCCACTGTTCTCAAGAGTCTGTTCCGTTAGGCCACCGGGACAAGGTGCTAAGGGACGGTCCCCACATCAGCAAGAAGAATGAACACTAAGATGGACAAGACTAACTGAGAACTCAGACTTATGTTCTTACCATCCATGTTAATGTCTCATGTCTTCTTTTTCTTAAGGCCTTTGCACCACCCATTTATCTCCTGGACAGACAGACAAGCCAGAGGAGTTTGATTGTTGTGCCTCACCTCTAACCACCTCTGCTATGGTATGCTGCCTGCTGTGTGCATTTTCAGATCAGGTCTTTTTTCTTTCACCTTTCTCTTTCCCTTTGGTATAGAGGTTTGGTCCTTTCAGTTTTTTCCTGTTAGCTAGCTGCTTCAGGCCTAGGAGCAGCGAGATCTGAGGTAATTAGCATAGCATTATGGGATGGGCCTCCTGCCCGTGGGGAAACCAACCAGAAGTTTTAGAGGAAGAGTGAGCCGAGGACGAGTCGGCTCCCCCCCCCAAGAAAGAAAGAAGAGAGAAAGACAACTAACATGGAACGTTATGGTAAGAACATAACTTCTATTTTTGATGATAACATGAGGTATATTAGGTCAAACAGAGACTGACCTTGTGCTCTTATACCTATCCCACTCCCCCAAAGTGCTTTGCTATATATCTGGGGAAGAAGACATAGAAACCCTGGATTGTCATATCTGTGGAGTCACTTTTCAAGGATAGTGTCTTGATGCACTCTGACTCTATTCTGGTAGCCTCTAAGAAGGCAAACACCCTTTATAAGCCCTTAACTCACTGGGCATCTTAAAGCCAATGACATTGTAATCTTTTGGACTCAGTATAGGTCTCTAGGATTAGAGCATTCTGGTACTGTGCCAGTGGACAAGGTGTATAATGCTTTGCATAGGTATGGTAAGAGATATTCTGTGCCACATTGGAACTGAGGACTTTTACTTATTTATCTTACCTATCCAGGTTCTAGTTCTCTCTGGTGGTTCATGCACTGGAAAAACATGAAGACTTCCTTAAGTCTGGGCTTAAACATTTAACAGGGTTTGAATTAAATCTTTAAGGTCATCATCCGTGCTGCCAACTGTAGTTTTGATTGTATGAGTAGTGCATCTTGGGCCACAGTCTCAGGTGTGTGCAGAATAGCATGACTGAGGTTTTCCTCCCTTATGGAATTCAGTTAGTATCCTTTTTTTAGTCCATCTTGGGATGTCATTTTACTGACCCAGCCTCCTGTGCCTAATGTCCACACAGAGTCTGCCAGCTTTTTCTTGCACCCCTTCCCCCAGGCTTGTTCTGATATTGCTGAGGCTGGTTGTGGATCCTATGGGTATCCTGGGGGCTCGGCTGCCACCACTTCCATCCTGATGGGTTTCTTTATATGCTCTACACACTTCCCTACCAAGCCTTCCACTGTCATTGCTTATGTTCAAGGACATCTCCTCTCTTTAAACCTCACCTCCCTAAGGGAATATCAGCAACTAACACCCTCCAACCAGAAATGGGCACACCCATCCTTCTCTGCTGTTCCGTCAGGTGCCCAAGCTGCTAACTGAACTTGGGTCGACTGGGTTATAATTAGGGTTTTCTCTCTGTGCCACCAGAGCAGCCAGTCCATATCCATACTGGATCAGTTCAGGAAGGAAAAATGATTTTTCTCCAGGGGTCCCAGTGCTCAATGACATCCTGAACAAGAAGGTGGTAGTCCCTACTTTTGAGGGCCTTTATAATCCCATTCATCTGTATCTTCCTCTTCAAATCCTAGCCAACTCTAAACAGGAAGAAGCATCCTCACCACTTGGGAATAGCTCTGCAGCATCATGTGGTCTTACTTCCTTCAGTGATAGCTTAGTCTTTCAAGAAGATAACTCTGCTGGCCTTGCTGCAACAGATCCAACTTTTGTCTGGGGTTACACATAGGGTCTGGTCAACAAGATAGTTGTTTTTGGGAACCATCAAGAAGGACTAGTGGTTTCTAGATGTGCTTTTTGTCATGAGCATCTAGATCTCACTGATCCTCCCCCATCAGTTGTGGACAGGCCTAGACTGTACTGCTGTAAGATGCCATAGGCAATAAACCACATTTGGGGTAGAGTTAAAAATGTTTTGTTGCCACCTCTTCCTCGTCCCAATGAAGGATGAGAAGTTTCTGTCCCATTCCAGGTCTTTTTCTGTATGTCCACATTTGCTAAGAAGATGTCCAACTTCATTAACCTTTAGGACTGGTACAGCAAACATTAGGACCACATTTGGCATATAACACTTTTTATGGTTGCAAGGTTTCTTCACCCTTCCCATTATATAACACACATCTTTCACTCTTAAGTTCTTCTTTGCCAGTGTCCAGTTCAAGTGGAAGAAATTATCCTAGTCTGCCTTTTCTTAGATATTTGGCAATTTGTAAGTGACTTTAACTACCATGCGTGGGAAAATTATTTTTGTTTTATCCTGTACTTTCTCATTTGTGAGCTTATTGAAAACTTTGCATTTTCTTGTCAAAGTTTATTTTATTTTTCTTGCATGGCTAGCCCCTGGCCCTTGACACTCCTCTTACAGTGTTCACTCTGCTTTTCAGTAAATGCGCCTGTCATTAAGCAGTTCCATCTGCCTGACAGACAAATCTAGTGTTTATATTGCATATGAAAATTAAACAATGTTTCTCATTGTCAGATTTTCCATGAGTTTAATGAAGTGATGAGATGAAAGCAGAGAAGGGAATCCAGACATTTTTAGTACCACAGGTTTTTAATGCTTTTCAGGATGAGCAACATCCCAATCAGCCTTTGGGCTGTACTCCTTGTCTTCCTTTCCTTCTTCCAAAACTATTTCTTTTTAATAGAAATTTAAAAACTTCTTTGAAAAAACAAATGCATTCAAGACTCTGCTCCGTAACTGTGGCCATCCCATGTAGACCAAGTCCTTCTCTCTGTCTCTCTCTCTCTCTCTCTTCTGCTCATCAAGTATGGCCAAAATTAGTAATTGGAAATGCCATGCATCTGAGGATTTGATTATCCTCTTTATTGTGCTGCCCAAGTCTGTTGTTCCTTCTGCTTCAATTCAGGCTTTCTGTCCATTCCTGAGAGCTAAAAGTCCTAGACTGCTTAAGCTGTTTTCAGTTTGCACACCTGTTGACTGTGATAAATTAGTTGATCCTGCCCACTGCATAGAAGCTAGGCAGTCCAATATTTGTACTCCTTTTCCCTCAGATTTGGGGTGCTGGTAATCTCGTTTAATTTTTGTTAAGGTGCTGCCTTCTGTGCCACACTGGTTTCCCTTGCACCAATGGCCCCATTGCTTGTCCCAGCATTCATTATGCCAGTTCTGTCACTGTCTAGATTAATGCTGCCCCCCAATATCTGCCTCACCTCAAACCCATTTTTTTTATGCTGTACTGTCCGGTATCAGCTATGCTAGTACCACTTTATTTTGTTCTTGTGGCTGTTTTCTCAGCAGTAGCATTCGTGGCATCAGTGGCCTCTGAGTCTGGCCCTCCAACAATGGGACTGTGAATCCCCATGTACTCCATTTCTTTGATGTTCTTCAGTCCTTTCTAATATCCAAGACCACTTAAAATCACCAGGAAATCTAGGTCATTATGCACAAAAATCAAGGACCCTGATTCTTGAACTGTAAAACTCCAAGCTAAACAAGAAGCTCAGTAATATGGGGGAGTTTCAAGTTGCAGCCACTGCCTCTTTAGATCAAGAGGGGTGATTTAGCATCTTATAAGGATACTTGTGACTAGATGAGATACATGAATGAGAATGAGGTTGATGGGAGGCTTTTCTCTGAGGCACTGTGGTATGGATGTTTCCAACTTGCTGAGTCCAACATGTGCCACCCAGCCACACATAATCTGCTGTATCACTTACCATATCTTTTATCCATTCTTGATGCCTATATAGCAATAGTTCTAAGGCTATACCTTACTTTTCAGAATCTTTAATCTGCTGCTCTCCATCTTTCCCTTTCTACTGCAAAACTGCAGTACCGTATTGTTCACACATTCACTATTATCCCATGTCATCATTTGTATTGTTTGGCTTGCATACCTAATACTAGTTATATAGATGTTAGATTTTATCTATGTTATTGTATTACCTGGTCTGTAATGTGTTCTGTACCATTGCTGCTTGATTTCTGTGTTTTGATTCTGTAGCTTTATCATGTTGTTTGTTTTTGGAGCTTTTCTCCCTGGGCCTCTACTGAAAACGGGCTCACCCTGGCCCAGTAGACCTCCCGGTAAACAAATAAATACCTCTAATCTCACTATATTTACCTGTCTACTCTAAAAGAATGACTGTTCCCTAGTTAAGTTACTTACTACCGCAAAACAAGATGATGTGGGTGAGTGGTCCTTGTCAGATCCAAGACAGAATGCAGAATGCTGAGAGCAAACTCCTACTGCTATCCAAATATTATTTTTTGGCTTACAGAATGACATCATAGACATCTGGTTATCTGTTTCCCATGCTATCACCAACACTAGAAACTGATAGGATTTTAGCAACTATGCATTACCATACACACAGAGTTTGCTCAGATCTCCTGGAAGTAATAAAACCATAAAACCATTTCACTCTTCCTACAGGAGCTAACAACTATTCTGTAGCACAGACATTGCCTCTCTGTCTCCATTAAAAACTGTGGGATAACATCTTTATAGCTTGACCCATAAAGTAATTTAATTTCAAGAATATTTTGCATGGTCAGGTGGATTAAGATTAACTGCTTCACTTCAAGTGCATGCATTAACTGCTTCACTTCCAGTGCATGCTGTTACAATGTATACATTTAAACAGTTACGATAGTAGATGTACATTTCTTTTCCTTTCAGCAGGGCACTCTGTTGATATATTTTAACAGAAGCAAACATCACAGATACATTTTCAGCATAAGCATCTGTACAAATCAGTTTGATATACAAATGACATATAATTATTTACAAAATTCCAGCTAGCTGTGCTGGTATGTGTTACAAATTCACTGCCCTGTTTCTTCTGGCATGGCTGGCAGTACCGCCTATCGTCACAATCACCATAGACAACAGACTCGTATTCGACCAACACATACATATTGCTATTAAAAAATTTCATTTCAAACTATAGACACAACTTCTTTATAGGTCCAAACACCAAAAGGACACTAGCAAATACCTGTCTGATTCCCTCTCTACTCTACGGTGCTCCCATTTTTTACTAACCTACACAAAATCCTTCTATGTGGCACACCTCATCACAAAAGGTTTCTCATCCAGAAAAAAGGAGGTCACTGTTCCTCTCTATTCATCCTCATTTGACCTATACAACGCCCCTTTTGGTTTGTATCTCACAAGACATTTACAGCAATGGGAAAGGCCACAGAAATACCTCACAAAGAGGACCACTGGCCTCAGACAGATTCCCTATGCAGACCATCTCAAAAAACTCCAGCTCTACTCTGTCACATATCGCCTACTCAGAGGTGATCTCTGCCTAACATACAAAGCCATGTCAAACCCAGAGCTGTTGGACATGCTACACTTAAAGAAATCCCAATTCCTACAAGCCACATGCCCCAGGGACCTAAACTTTGTCAGCACAATAAACAAAACATGCTGGAGGGATAGGTTCCTGTCCCAGAGTCTCCCTATACTCTGGAACAGACTGCCCAGTCATGTCAAGCAGAGCACCTCATTAGCCCTGTTTAAGAAAACTTTTGACGATTGGATGGGAAATAGGAAATTCACTCCTGGGATCACTTCTCTGGCTCTGCACAACAGGGGCACAGGAAAGTACTTTTTGGGGGTGGTGAAAACCAGGGAATCTTTATGGCTAGGCTTGTATAGGCCCTAGGGCCGATAGCCTAGTACCTACCTATGACATTCAAAACCAAACATCAGTCTTATTATTACAAAATTACTAAATTTGTTACAGGCTTATCATACTGCCCCCACCCACTGCAATGCTCTGAAAGAGCTAAACTGTCTTGAATTCCCCCACTATCTTGACTACCTACAACTTTCAGTTGCACAAACACTAATATACAAACCTGATAGCTGTCCTGCCTTAAAATCTATTCTGCATACCTACATTCCCACCAAAAATCTCAGTTCTGCTGACAAACAGTTTGTAAACTTACACAAACCAAGAAAAGAGCCAGCCAGTATTTGTACTCCTAGGCCATAGCTAAGCTGTGGAACAATTTACCAAATAATATTATCCAGTATGTTGTTTGTCTTTCGGCTTTTTCCCGGTAAGGGGTCGCCACAGCAGAATTCCAGTCCGCTAATGATTGGCAGTAGATTTTTATGAAACGCCGAGGTGCCAGCTCAACGCCCAACCTTCAATGAAGGCACGCCCATTTACGCATGCATGTCTTTCGAACATTACCCAACCGTGGGGAGGACATGCAGACTCCACACAGAAGGCACTCCCAAGCCAAGCCAAGAATTGAACGGGAGAACCTCTTGCTGTGAGGTAACAACGCTACCTCCATACCACCATGACAGATTACACAAAAAAACTACTTATTCAACTCTTGGAGCTGCCTGTGCCCTACAACCATCCAACATCTAACCCCCACCTTCCTATTTTTCTTTGTCTCTCATCTCATCTTTCTCTCTACCCTCCTAATCCTTCTACTAACTTTAATTAATTTTTCTCCCCTCATATTTTTCCCTGTCTCTCTACATCCCCTTCCCACTAATTCTTAATTTCTTAATGTAGTACATCTTACAATCTCCCTAACAACTTCTCTTTACATTTAAACATCATTTTTACTTCTACTACTTTCACTTGCAATAAGATTAACTCTTCCTTTCTAGAACCATCAAATGTTTGTTTTTTTATGTCTATAATCCAACCTATTATTTACATTTTGTAAAACTATATTTTATTTGATGTTAATTTTTCTCTATCCAAAATGTTAATTAATATGTACTTTTTTTACCTCCTATTTTTCCTCATGCATCTATCCAGTGCTGTTTATAATTTGATGTTATATGGTTACTGTTATTGTCAATTTTTTTAATCTCTCTTAGAACTTTTCTCTCTGGGCCTCCGCTGAAAATGGGTTTCTGACCCTGTCACACTTTCCCGTTCACCAAATGTCAAATAAATAAATAAATATAGTAACTGAACAATAGATAATGGCATGATTTTTACAATTTGAAAGCCTGTCTTTAATGCTTAATAGATAAACTAGTATTTTTAATACATATATTTATTTTTACATTATTTCTGTTTTCACAGGAAGATGACATGGCCTTTGGAAAACCAGTAAAGTAAGTACTCTACTTGACTTGTAGATAGCAAAAGTATGATTAAAATTTGCAACATTTGCAAAGCCTGAACTGTCCACCATGTTACCAAAGGGATGCCTCATAGTTTCATAGGTTTCATACTGCCCAGGCTGATCATGTTTTCAGTAGTGTACTTTGAAGGGCATCTCAGTTACTTTTAATACATTAGATTAAAATATATTACTTATGAATTCCATATTGACCTTTCATTAAAGAGACACAAGCCTGACTTCATCTTGTCATGACTGGTTAAATTTCCCTGTAGTTTAAGTATCTAAGAGTGATGGATGTTATCTTTTTATATTGTGTTTATGCACACACATTTCAACTTTACTTGGTGTTAAAGGCTTTTTTTCATCCAGAGTAAATGACTAAATTGAGCTTCCAGGTGGATCAGTCTATCAGTAAGCCATTACTTTTTGGTTTACCCATTTTCATTTTATTATGCAGATTCTATTTTAGCCTTTTTCCCCTGTAAGAAATGAATGCTAGTTTGCTGTCTGTAAAGGTTCAGATACAGGTGGTGTGAGGCTGCCATGTGCAGCTAGTATTTTCACATATACTCTTCAGTCTTATGACCATCTGAGTATCACCTGGTCCTTCAGTTTCATGTCCTACAGCTTTTGCTACATAGTGGCTTATTTATATCTTAGTTTGACATAATTTGACAAAATGTATAATTGAAAGTGATGGAAAATATTCTAGACATAGCAGGTGCACTACAGTAGACAACCTGTTCCAATGTTACCACACACAGTGCTTGTTTTGTTTCGGGCCTGAACATTAAATTAGACTCTTGTGAAACCATAGCAAGGTTAGATAGTTAACACATTTTAATTATGCTATGATGAAGTACTTAAAGCTTTTGAAAGGCATTTGGAGGTAAAGGAGAGTTCCATACGTAAACAACTGGTGACAGTAGAATGAGAAAAACAGAAGGATCAAACAAGGCTGAAAAGGTAAAGAAATCTAAGGAGCTGATATTGCAAATCCAGTATAAGCACAAGCCCTGTTTTAGTTCAACAAAACAGTGTTATGTCCATGTTGGCTAAAAGGGTGCAACTAAAATTAATTTTGTTCTTTCTTCCTCATGAGAAACAGAAATTGTTAGCTGGTTGTAGATGTACCCAAGGAGCAATCTCTAACACCTGTGATTCAGTTTAAATATAAAAACAGCACTTTCATCTGTATTTTCATAAGTGACATCAAGAATCTTACTGCAAAGCACTTTCATCTGTAACTTCATTAGAGCCATCTAGAATCCAACTGTAAGTGCAATCGGGATGTGGCAGATTGCATATCTCTCAACTTGCAGGCAGTGAAAATGGGAACAAAGGCCCTTGAAAAGTAGGAATGTGTGGCTAAATATCAGAATATCTAATTAGCAGAATATTTGTATATCAAATAGCAAATAACCTTCCTGCTTCCAGTAGAAATATGGGCTAATATTCAGAAACATGTTTAGGAAACAGAGTAACAAAAATGATGAAAAAATAAGTGCATTAACAAAGGGACTGTATAAAATCTGTAGTTTAACAAACTGTATTGCAAAATTCTACAACACAAGATAATTTATTTTTGTGTAAGAAAATAGGGAAATGTCAAAGGTGTAGTCTTGAAATTATTGTTGCCACTAGTACATTGGTCATTTACTTTGTTTTTCTGTGTGATAAACAGCATCAAAAATTACATACGATGAGGGGGGAATTCAGATAATTATGTGAATGTGTAAATCATCCAGAAAATAGGAACATTCCTCCCAAACAGAGACAGTTGAGAGTTCTGGCAGATTGCACTAGCATAATAGTGGATAAGCGTAAGGCAGTCATAATAAAGAATGGAGCAGTGGTGCAGCGGTTGCATTATCGCCTCACAGCAAGAGGTTCTCTGGTTTGATTCTCGGCTGGAGTGTCTTTTTTGTGGAGTCTGCATGTCCTCCATGGGTTCTTGTGGGTTTCCTCTGGGTGCTCTAGTTTCCTCCCAAGTTTCAAAGACATATGTTTGGGATGTTTCTCCCTGGGCCTCTGCTGAAAATTGACTTTGTTCCAAGTCGGACTTTCCCGGTAAATAATTAATAGATAAATAAAAAAGAAGGTGGTATTCATCTTTATTTCTCATCCTGATTTTGACTATAGACTTGTTTGTTTGCATATATTTTAATATTGGGCCAATAAACTACTCTGCAGCAGCAGAGACCTTAATTGTTTTCCCCATCCTGAAGCAACCTGCATCTGCCTTTTATGATGAAAATGCAAGTTTTTACTGTTGCCAGCAAGGGAGTTTCAGGGCGAAAGTAAATGAAAAAGAAGTTCCTTTTTCCTGTAAAGAAGATGCTGTGTCCATTGGAAGATTGTGACTCTAACTCTCACCAGGTCCAGACTAAGGCCATGAGGATACATTTCTAAAGTACTCTGCTCCCCTTAAGGTTTCACATTTGCTGAGACAGACTATTCAGAAGAGTATTTTAACTGGCTATCACTAGACACCTTTTCTGTTAGAAAAAAGGTACAAGAAGGTGAAGCATTTTCTAGAATCAAATTGGATGATTCATCTAAATCTTAGATATTCCACAGTGTTATGAATATCTGTAGCCAAGCACCCAGAAAAATGTATGTGCTCTATAGAACACTTATAGAAAGACGGGATATTTAGTCATAAGTCCGAGATGGGATCTTTAGTCATAAGTCCGAACTGTTAGTATTTTTTTATACAACTAATAAGACTTATTTCTGTGTATTACATTTTAATAACTTACTAACACAAGGTTGTGTACCATGTTGATGGAGGATATCCTCTGTAATTTTGATTTATAAGAATGATGGCAGATAATGGCGTACAGTTACTAACTATGTGAGTTTAACTTCTGTTTTGGCAAATGTTTGTGAAATGTGTTTTGCATAATCCTACTCGATTAAATGGATACAAAAATGTTGTTGTGTATTTCGGCTTTTCCTGGTTAGGGGTCGCCATAGCGGAACTCCGGTCCGCTAATGATTGGCAATGGATTTTTACATGCCGAGTTGCCAGCCCTGATGCACAACCTTCAACGAAGGTAAGCCCATTCACGCATGTCTCCTCACAGAAGATGCTGTAGCTGAGAATCGAATGGGACAACATCTTGCTGTGAGGCGACAATGCTACTGCAGCACCACCAATGGATACAACAATATGGTGTTATATCTCAGCATGGCTGGATTTTCTACATTGACAAAGCTGATTGAATTTTATAATACTGTAAGTTTTTTTTATTATTTAGTATGGTACTGAAGGCCTTTATCCAATCCAAATACACAACGACGGCCAATCCAATATCATTAGTAAGCTTTGGGAATATATTAGTGCAGTGGTGAGAAGGAAGAACATAATACAGTTGTGTAAGCCCTACTGACCCGTAACAGGAGATGTTCGAATTTCTTCACTGCTGTAGTAGCTACACCCACTCACCATTCCCCTTTGTAGATAGTTGAGGTGGGACAAACCTCCTTTTTAATGGATGTTATTGTTGTTGTTTGGATAGTTTTTATGGTGATTATTGATTGCTGCTTATTGTCTCAGGTTGAGTCTATTTTCTTTTCTTGAGGCAGTAAAATCCTGAAGATTTATCTTATTTATTTATTAACAAGGCAGGATTTTTTATCCAGGCTTTTCCTTTGTACCAAGAAAGAAAAATCATGGAGACCTATTTCTAGACTTGTCCACACTGAACACATACCTCATTGTTCCAAAATTCAAAATGCTGACCTTGCAGAAGACACCTCAGATTTCTTGCAGGATCAGAGCATTATCAATTCTCAGCATGATTTGGAAAATGTCATACAAACTGTTGCAAGCCTTGGGATACACAGTCAACATGCAAAGTCAAAAGACTAGTACCATCCCAAAGGATAACATTCTTGGGTGCAGAACTAGATACATCAACTCAGATGGCTTTTCTCACAACTGTGGTTGCTGGATAGTACCTGTTAGCTTCCCACACAATCACAAAAGAATATTAATGCACACAAGCCCACACCCACCTACTTTGGAGTGGAGGACCTTTCCTTCAGCTGGAAAAACCTGACAGCATATGTGCATTTCCACCCTTCCCTTGATGTACAAAGTGCGTGAGAGGGAGAGGAGTTAGAGTTTGGCAAGCTGGCCAATTGCTGTATCTGTAGCAGGGCACTACTCATAGGCTACTGCAGCACTGAAAAATTTAAACATCTGCTGTTATGGTTAAGTAGGACTTGCACAACTGTACTGTCTACTTGGACTGTGGTGAGGTTTACATCTGTTATTCTTCAAGAAATTATTTGGCTGCTTTCCTTCCATACTTAAATGCTTCTCAAGGAAAGGTTAATGCTCAGAACAAACCTGTCTTTTATGTCAAAACTTGCTGCTTTCTTCAGTATTGATCAGTCTATAGGCGTACCCATTTTCTTTCCTTCTCCGAGGCAACAGTTAGAGAAGTGTAGATGTGTTTGCTAAGAAAGTGAAAGTCTTCTCAGTTGCACGGATGTCTGCAGTTAGTTCTTCTTTTATATGGACACAATTTTTTTTCTGTAGGTACGATCATTTGTTTGTTGTCCCATTCGATTCTCAGCTAGAGCATCTTCTGTGTGGAGGCATACGTGAATGGGGCATGCGTCAGGGCTGGTAACCCAGTACGTAAAAATCCACTACCAATTATTAGCGGACCGGAGTTCCGCTGTGGCGACCCCTAACCGGGAAAAGCCGAAAGACACAAACAAACATCAAGTACAAATTTGGAAAGAAAGGTTTTTAACGCACTCTTTGCAGATGGTTAGTTAATTGTTTTGAATTTTGCCATATACAGTGTGAAAGCCTTTTTGTTTGCATCTCTTTAAGAGGTTATTCTTTAGGGCTGTGGCTGCCTTTACTACTTTTTTCCTGTCGTAACACTGATAGCCTAGTACCTACCTATGAACCTATCTGCCCGAAGGCATTTATAAGCCTAGCCAGAATGTGTTGTCTTTCGCCGCCCCCTTAGATTAGTTCCCTGTGCCTCTGTCCAGCAGAGCCACTGAAGTGATCCCCGGGGTAAACTTTCTGTTTCCCATCCACTTGTCAAGGTTTCTCTTGAAGAGTGTTAGGGAGGAGCACTGCCTAATGTAGATTGGAATCTTGTTCCAAAGCATGGGAAGTCTTTGTGACAGGAATCTATCCCTCCAGCACATCCTATTTATTGTTGTGGTGAGGTTTAGATCCCTAGAGCTTGTGGCTCGAGGGGATAAGCTTTTCTTTAGGTGGAGCATGTCCATCAGTTCTGGGTTGGACATGGCCTTGTATGTCAGGCAGAGATCATCTCTGAGTAGGCGGTATGCAATTGAGTACAGCTGGAGTTTCTTCAGTCGAGCTGCATAGGGCATCTGTTTGAGGCCAGTGATCCTATTGGTGAGGTACTTCTGTGGTCTTTCCAGCTGTTGCAGGTGTCTTGTAAGATACATCCCAAATGGGGCGTTGTACTCTATGATGGGTCTGATGAGTGATGAGTAGAGGGGCACAATGACCTCTTTTGATCTGGATGCGAACCCTTTTGTGATAAGGTGTGCCATGTAGAAGGATTTTCTAACCACTTTGGCAATGTGATTATCAAAAGAGAGTTTACTATCTACTTGGGTCCCCAGATCCCTTATTATGTCTTCCGTATTTAGGGGGACTACCACCTATGTGGTAGTTTGTGGGTACTTTGTTTTTTCCAAAGGGGATGACTATGCACTTTTTGGCATTTAGCTTGAGGGCATGATTTTGACACCAGTTGTATGTCTCAGTGAGACCCTTTTGGAGGATGTCTGTTTCAGCCGGAGAGTCAATTATAGCCCCTAGTTTGCAGTCGTCTGCGAACTTGGTCAGCCATAGTCCTCCTGTGCTTGCCTGTACCTCTGAGAAGTATATGCCGAACAGGAGGGGTCCTAGGACTGAGCCCTGGGGAATGCCACTTGTAAACGGTTTAGAGTCGGACCTAGCTCCCGCAACTCTTACCATGTGGGTTCTGTCCGTTAGTCAGTTGGCAACCCATCTTGTGACGTAGGGGTTTATGGTCAGGCTGGTGAGCTTGTCTATAATACCAGAATGGGGAGTGGTGTCAAAGGCCTTTGCGAGGTGTAGGTAGGCTGTGTGTGCCACCTTTCCCTCGTCTGTAGCCTTGGTAATTGTCTCAAAGAAGTCCACCAGGTTTAGGAGGCATGATCCGCCCTTAACAAAGCCGAACTGGGTAGGGTCCAGTGTTTGGAGGTTCCTAATGTCTCTGTTAATGAGTTTCATGATGATGCACTCCAAAGCCTTGCAGATCAAGCGGCTCATAGGGCAATAGTTCCTGGGGTCTGTTGTGGCTCCACCTTTGTGGAGCGGAATAACCGTTGCTGTGCACCACTCTATGGGTACGTAACCTGTGGAGAGGCAGAGTCTAAACAGTGTGTTTAGGTGAGGGGTTAATTCATCTTTGAGCTTGTGTAGGATGCAGCCTGAGACACCGTCCGATCCCATTGATGCTGTGTTTTTGGCTTTCGAGAGGGTTGTTTTAACCTGTGTCTTTGATTTCAGAAGCTCTGTATTCTTCTGGTATGGTTATGAGCCTTTTTGGGGGTGAGAGGGGGTGAAGTTTGCGCTGTACCTGTCTGCCAGGATATTGGCAATATTGGTCAGTTCAGTGTATTCTGCACTAACTCCAAGCAGATCTGAGCTTTGCCACTTAGATTCTTGACATAGCTAAAGAATGCCTTGTTGTTATCTTTGGAGTCCTTGGCAATTTTTCTTTCGAAACTCACCTTTTAATGATTTTATGAGGGATCGTAGTTTCTTGCTGATACTGATCAGGGATATCTTCCCTTCTTGGGATTTTACTCTTTTCTGTACTAGTTTCCTCCTTCTATTGTATAGCTTGTCTATGGCAGGAGTCCATCAAACTGGTTTCCTTTTCTTAGAGGAGTGAGTCTTGGTTTTGCTTGGGATAGCACAATCCATCCATTCTTGTAGGTGCCTGTAGAATGCATTAGTAAAGGATTTTGCAGCTTTATCAATGTTATCCTTTAGCATGGGGGTTTTCTATTTGCCAATTCTTTGTCCTGAAAACTCTCTGGAGTCGGTTATCCTCCCTTGTGATGTACCTTGAAAACCAAAGTCTCAAGCATCTTGCAAAAAGTGTGATTGACACCCCCCCAGACCCGATGACTGAGCTTGTCAAATGGAAAGCCAAAAAACATAGGCCCAAATCCAAAGCTGCACCTCTCGAGTTGAATGTCTCTCCTGAAACATATGAGAGCTCGGAGACACCTGCTAAATGAGATGCGGCACCACGGATTGAGCCCATTTCACAGGCCATCTTGGCACTGGACAGTTGCACATCCAGAGAGGCTTTTCAGATGTCGGCCTCCAATATCCAGAGGGAACTGAGGCTTGTAGTGTCGGGGGGCCCTAGAGGGATTACCAAGATTGTCGTTAGGGAGGATGTTGCATCCAATATCGTAGAGTGCAGGCCTATGTCTGGCCCTCATTTGCACTGTATAGATACGCTTGTAAAGAAGAAACAAAAAATAAACATGTCTGTCCTTCCCCTGATCGACAGAAGGAATGGTTGAACTTTTCTCAAGGCCTCTTCTAGGCCTTTATTGTCCTTAGGTCTCCATTAGGTTGCACTGCTTCCCCTCTGCCTGAGCCTTCTTCCCGTAGGAAGAGACCTAGGCCCCATCTTACCTCAGATGAAGACTCTTTTTCCGAGGAAGAGGAGGAGGAATTGGTTTATTCTTTCTAAATTGCCTGCCCTTTGGATTATGCCTCCCCTTAAGAAGACTCTAGTAGGACAGATTTCCCCATGGAGGAGATTTCTTTCGAGGAGACTATCTTCAAAATGCAGGACCACTTCAAGTGGGACTCCACAGAGATGTCAATGGTCCAGAAGCCCTATTATGACCTCCTCCGAGTTCAGAACCCTAGTCATTCAGCCATCTATCCGGTAATTCCTGCATTTCTGGATGCCTTTGCATCCACTTCCACCCACCCAAACTCACAGCTCCCAGCTCCTAAAAACCACAAAGTACCCAAGGACTGCCAGTTCCTTTTTAAGGCACCTGCTGCAGATCCTTCAGTTATTTCTGTTGCTTCTGATAAGGCCTCCAGGTCCATTCCTTCCTCTTCCCTGCTGCCCTGAGATACAGTCAGCAGACAGTTGGAGAGGCTGGGAAAGAAAATCTGTACCTCTGCTACCCTGCCCTTCAGAGCCTTAAATTATCAGACACAATCGATCAAGTACAACTTGGAACTCCTTTCTCAGGTTGCAAAATTGGTATCCAATATGCCTGACTCTGCAAATAAAACCCTGGCATCCTCTCTCCTTGCCAGACATTCTATCAAGTGCACTTATGATGCAGTAGAAGCCTCCTCTAGGCCTGCTGCTTCCTCTTCTGCCATTAGAAGATTTGCCTGGCTGAGGCTTCAGCATCTACCTGAGGATATCAAGGCAAAACTGATGGATGCCCCCCTGGATTATACTGCCCTGTTTGGGAAACCTTCCGCAGAACTCTTCAAATCCCTGCAGGAGAAAAGCTAAGGATTTCAAGCAGATTTTGGTATCCCCTGTGCCCAGATTTCACAGGAATTATCCTGTGAAACAAACTTTCTTAAGCAGGCGATTCAGAGCACCTCAATATAGACCCCAAAAGAGGGCAAAGAAGCCCAACAGTTTCCCTCCTTTCTGCTTCTGTCCCTCATATAACCAAGCAGCCCTAACCAAACAGCCCTTTCCTGACTGAACAGGCTCATCTTCATGAGTCTAGCAAGAACCTAATTATCCTGTCCCAATGGCTTTATCTCTTCCTTCCTGGGAATTCATCACTCAGGACTCTTGGGTGTTAGGTATCATAAAAGGGGGTACTTCATGTTTTGGCACAAAGTGCCTGCCTTCAGGGGAATTCTCCTGCCAAGAAAAGATCAGCTATCCCTTTTCCCGCCAGTTCTATTAGAACTCCTACAACAGGGCACCATCGAACCTGTTCCCCGTGGGGAAGAGGGAAGGGACTTTTACTCCTGTCTTTTCCTAGTTCCTAGGAAAGAAAGAACCTTGAGACCAGTCCTAGATCTCTCCTACCTCAACAATTTCCTCATAGTTCCCTCTTTCAAAATGTTAATCCTACAATTACTGTTTCCTCTTGCTTCAATAGATATCAAGGATGTGTACTTCCATTACCAGTTCATCACAGATACAGGAGATTCCTACAGTTTTCTGTGGGATCCTCGCACCATCAGTTCTTGGCTTTGCCTTTTGGACTCTCTACAGCTCTGAGTCTTTGCAAAATGTCTAGCCCTAGTAGTAGCCTTTTGCAGGTTCCAAGGGATCTTAATTTACCCATACCTGGAAGACTTCTTAATCTAAGCCACTTCTCAAGCAAAATTGCACAAATCCCTCAAAATGACAATTGCCATTCTTCAAAGCCTGGGATTTACCATCAACTTCAGGAAATCATCCCTGGACCCAGCCCAAGATCTCATATTTCTGGGTTGCAGGTTCCAAACACTGAGCATGATAGTATATCTCCCACCTTCCAATGCTCAGGAGATCTCACTAGTCTCTGTAGAGACACTCCACCTAAATCAGATTTCTGCCAGATATTTCCTCAGGATCTTGGCTCTAATGGCTTCCACCATCCCAATGCTTCCTCTGGCAAGGCTTCACATGAGAAACTTCAATGGTCCCTCAAGTCAGTATGGTCTCAGCATGGTCACCATCTAGAACACCTGATTCCGCTCCTCATATGTCTAAAGCAGGAGCTGCAGTGGTGGATCTCACAACTATTTCTAAACCCAGGTCTCCCCATTCACCCTCTACCACCTACTCAGACCTTATTTACGGATGCTTTGAACTTGGGCTGGGGGGCAGCCATAGACCTCCACGCAGCTCAAGGGCAGTGGTCTCCCTCCCAAATGATGGAACACATAAATGTGAAAAAAATAAAGGCACTAATTTTAGCCCTCCTTAAATTCAAATCACTGATCAGACCAGGGAGGTTAGATGTACATACCGACAACATGACAGTCTTGTGGTACATAAATAAGCAGGGAGGTACCAGATCCTATCTCCTGAGTAGACTAGCAATGTAGGTATGGGGTCTAGCTTGTCATCTAGATGTATTTCTCCAAGTGGTGTATATCCCCAGAATACAATGGCGTACACCCTAAGAAAATCGAGGACACAAGCCCACAAATGGATGCTTCACAGGGATGTGTTGTTGGGGTATTCCAGAGATATATTTGTTTGTGTTCCCCATGAACAAACAACTTCCTCGGTTTTATGACAGAGAATACCATCCTTAGGCATTGAGAGTGGATGCATTTTCAAATTCATCGAAGGGGAAATTCCTATATGCATTCTCTCCCCTTCCACTCATCCCCAAAGTCCTGTTGAAAGTCCAACAGGAAAAGCCAAAAATCTTGCTGGTGATTCCCTATTGGCCAAGACAGCATTGGTAAACCCTTCTGTTTCACCTAGTCAAGGGCAATCACCGCAGTTACCACACCGAGTGGACCTGTTAACAGATCAAGGGCTCACTCTTACACCCACAACTGGAAACCCACCAATTAACTCTATGGGTGATAGAGCCTTGATACCATTCAGACACCTTTACTCTGAGGATGTGCTTAAAGTACAGCAGGAGGCCAAGAAACCTACTACTAGAAAGTCTTACCTCTTCAAACGGAAGAGGTTCTCTGTCTGGTGTCAGGCTGGGAACCAGGACCCATTGAAGGTGCACTTGCCTATAGTTCTGTCCTATCTGTGTGAATTGCTTAATGCAGGATTAACATAATCTTTAATCAAAGCTCATTTGGCAGCTATTTATGCTTTTTTACCACTAAATTATCCCTTAGCTTCCAGATTTGAAGCTACACAATTCCTCAAAGGTGTCCTTCATATCAGACCTCACAGGGCTGGTGGCTGCACCTTGGGCCTCAACTTTGTATTAGATAAATTAACTCTTACACCGTTTGAACCTGCTTCTTCTAGCTCACTCAAATACTGCACTTGGAAAACAATCCTCTTCGTGGCCATTACCTCTGGCAGGCGGATCTCAGAGTTACAAGCCCTAATGGCTTCTCCCACCTTCTTGTCTTTCCATAAAGACAGAGTGACCCTGCGGACCAATCCCTCATTCATGCCAAAGGCTGTCAATGAATTGTCCTGAAACCAGGCAGGTCCCCTACCCACCTTCTTTCCCTCTCCCCAGAACAGTAATGAGAGGATTCTGCACACTCTGGATGTACACAGACAGCTCAGGTTCTACTTGCATAAAACTAAACCCTTCAAGAAAACAGACCAGTTATTTGTATCCTTCCATCCCAGGGCTCTGAGATTGCCTGTGTCTAAACAGACCATCTCTAAATGGATGTCCAAATCTATTGCTTTTTTCTATGCCCCACCATGGTAAGGTTCTCCCTGGCTTAGTCAAAGCTCACTCTACCAGGGCAGTATCTTCTTCAGAGATCTTCCTCAGGGGTTTGGATACCAACTCTATCCTAGAAGCCGCTACTTGGACTTCTGTCCACACCTTCACCAAACACTATAAGCTGGACTCTGGACTCTATAATACTGCAACAGAAGAATAGAAGGACATAGATTAGCTGTATAAGAAATTACCATAATGATAGATGTCCTTCTCTTCTCTGTTGCAGTATTCCAACCCTCCCTCCTTTCCCCCACTTCTTGCCTTTCTTTGATGCACTGAGCCTCATTCCCTTAAGACTGTTTCTCCGTCTGGGACTTCAGTTCTGTAGGAGGTGCATGCTTATGTCTCTTTTATGGCTGACGGGTGCTGTTGGCCAATGTCAGACATACAGCGCACCTCGGGTAGTAAAAGACTGTGGTATACTGGCTGACATCAGGTCATCACTTTGGCAGGCAACTCCCTTAAATCAGGAATACTGCACTAGAGAAGAGAAGGACCTCTATCGTTATGGTAAGTTCTTACACAACTAATCTTTTTTCTAGTAACTGTGATGCTTTAAAGGTGATGCAAAATGTAAAATCTTCATTGATTTGTGAATAAGCAGGGAGTTCCTCATGGAAAAATGCATATATCTGTTTGTGTAAACATAACAGTATTGAAAGACGAATAGTCCTTTCTTGTGTCTTAGCCTTACTGCATTAATGATTTATTTTTCATTTTTATATTTTGTTGTAGTGGTTGAGTGTGCTAATTTTGAGCTACTTCCTTGGTACAGTTTTTAATTTGTATCATTTAACAGGGTGAGTGGGCTGGTCCATGGACCTTTTACAGTCAAAATAGCAAGAATAAATACAGTTTATGTATTCATATGGGTATTTTAGTGTAGCTAGTTACAAGCATGTTTTTTGGGAGGTCAGAGGAAACGGGAGTACCCAAAAAAAGTCCATCCAGACATGGGAGAATCCAGAAAACTCCACAAAAAAAGAAAGAGACTGAAAGTCAGGCTTGAACCCCCAGTCACTGAAGTTTTGAGGCAGACATCTTGTCATTAAACTAACATGCTCTTAAGAAGTCACAATGCAGTTAAAATTCATGCTGAGTACATACTGGCAGAAAAGTAATACAGTTTGAGTTTGCAAGTATAAAAAAACAAGGCTGCGAAAATAACCTTTTCTACAAATATTTTAAAAAAATATTGTGTGTTTTTTTGAGAAATACAGTTGAGTGATTAGAGGAATTGCAAAAAGAATTTGTGTAGGGTTAAGAGGAAGTATGCAGAAAAGGAATATAGGTTTTAGGGAGGCACGTGTTAAGACACCATTGGGTGAAGTGTAGATTTTATTTGTTAAGATTCCAGATGAAGCTCACTCAGACCTGAAAGAACAGAATGAAAGAAAGTACAAGACAGTTGAGTCTTGTGGATATTTACTCCATGACAGTACCCACCGTCAGACTGAACCTATCTTGAGGAGTGCCAGGCCATTCAGTCCAGTACTGAATTTGTGAATGTACATCCAATCATCCAGTTCGTTTTTAAAGAAAGATAATATATTACATTGCTTGCTCTAGCCTAGTTCAGCGGTGTGAAAAGTGCTGTGTAATAGCTGTCTTTGCCTTGTTTTATTTATCTGCTGATGAAGATTTAAAGGTTATACTACTGGAAAGAATAGTATGTGCAGCTGGCTACGCATAAAAGGATTGAAGCTGAAAATATTTTTTGTTCAAAATGTGTTCCTAATTCAGTTTGTGTAGTATTTATTTTGTTTTGGCATTTCTTTCTGACTCCTTTGCTTCCTTTTACCATGCTGGAGTATTTTAGATAAATTAGATAAGATTTCTGAGAACTAATTATTGCAGATGCCATCCATAGAAAACTTTGTTTACAGTGTAATGTATTGTTCTACTACACAGATACTGGAAGCTGGATCCAGGTAAAGTGTACAGTAATGTTCCCAATGCTTGGGATGCTGCTGTCCATGATGCTTCTGAGGAGTACAGACACCGAATGGTAAGTTTAACTGGAGGTGTAGCCAGCAAGGTGTTTTTTTCTGGTTTTGGTTTGAATATATACATTGCAATGTCTAGTGTACATTGAATTGGGTGATCCCTTGTGACCATGTTACTTTAGTTTGATACCCAGTATACAAATAATAGTTAAAAGTAAAGCAAGCTGAGCTGGGATCATACCTGTCAAGCTGATATTTGGTTACCACCTCAGAATGCAGTAACTAAATTTCTGTGGAAGTTTGTCCTGACCTACTTGCAGAGGTGATACATCAGAGTTATTTTAAATGCAAATTTCTCTTTATTAAAAATATATATGCTTGGCAGTTTCTGCATTGTATGGAATCCTGTATAGTACAGCTGTTGCCAAGTGTGAGAAAGAAAGAAGACAGAGATGTATACAGCAGTCTTTCTTAATACTCTACTATACTTCATAACTGTCGTGCAGTCTGTGAAGGCATACTCCTGTATTTTTTACTACACTGAATGGTGAAGATGCAGTGGAACAGAAGCACAGGGGGTAGTGTTTTTGCTTCACGCCACTTGATTTTGCAGTTAGTTCATGGCTAAGATGCTTTCTGTGCAGAACCACTATATCCTTCCAGGGTCCAGATAACCTTTCACAGGTTTTCCAGATGTTCATCATGTTTCACTGTTGCAGTCATTACACTTGGGTTATCCTGCTGGCAGGCTACCCGCAGTCGGCCAGAATTCCAAAGTCTAGGTCCAGCGTTGGTTGCTGTTGCCTCCTCCCTGACATCAGTGCGCCAAGGGTACAAAAGATGCAGCCAACGCCATTTTCTTCAGTCTTTCTTGCCACGTAGTGCCCGAAGCAAAAGCAGTTCGCAAGTGCCAGTCGGCCGACTCCTGAGATTTTCAAAGACGAATTTCAGATCCAAAGTCTTCATTAAAGCTAAGTACCCCATTGGGGAAACTTTTTTCTTGCTCCAGACCTATGTCAGAAAAAGTTAGCAATTGTATTTCTGGTGGGAAGCAAATACCTCATAAGGATTTTCATTCTTACTGTATTCCTTACCTAGGCCCTGATCACAACGTTGCTAGCTGTCGGTTTTGCACTAGATTTAACCAGCGCACTATTAAGCGTCAGTACGATTTTGCCTTTCATTACTTTGGCTGAAGATTCAATTATATAATACCGTCGGAACAGCCGATGACCAGAGTTTATAAAAAACACAAGGAAAAAAAAAGGACAGGCATCCGAGGTCCAAAAACGATGGCGAGGCTGCTGTTAAGACAGTCGCCGGTTCTCAGTGAGGCACTTTCGCAGCCCCTGACGCCCGCTGCGTCAGAGCCACAGGCCGCTGCTAACTTCCACGTGGAGCCAGCTAGGCCTCTAGATACTCAAGGTACTGGACACTCGGAAATTATTCCCTCAGATGGGTCCAGAGCTGCTGAGCAGGCATCGGCTTCTGAGAGTGTTTTCAGACCTACACAGTTATACGTAAAGCCTACTTTGGCTTCAAAAGCAAGGACTAAAGCAGCTCTAATGACAAAGAAACAAGTACAGCATTCTCCTGGACAGACTTCCATGCCTAAAAAACAGATGCTCAAAATGTCCGAAGACCTAATTACCTTGATCAGGGGATCCCATCCCCCTCCTGATAAGAGGCCTAGGCAAGAGACAGAATATGAATCTTTAGATCAGGTTTCCATTTCCTCTGACTCCTCCTCTGAACAGGAATACTCTCTTCCTCCCTATGAGGATTCTGACACTGAAGAATCTATCCCTTCAGCCTCTCCTCCTGAGGATTATTCTTTTGGGGAAATCTTGCATACCATGAGGGAGCACTTCCACTGGGAGAGCCAAGACTACTCAGAATCAAAGAAAAGAGATTTTCTTTTACTACCTCAGCACAAGCCTCTTGCTATTCCCCCTGTGTTAGACATTGTGGATGATGTATTTTCAGAGTCTGGCCTATCTCCTGATTCCTTACTCCCTGCCCCTGTTAAACCAGACAGATACTACAGGGTTCCAGGTTCACATAAATTCCTTTATAAAAACCCTGCTGCAGACCCAGAAACCATTTCTCAGGTTCCCAAAGGGGTCAAGGCTTCCACTGCAAAGAACCCTATCCTCTCTGACAGGGATTTAAGGGCACTAGACAGATGGGGGAAAAAGGTTTACACTTCTGCTACTTTGGCTGTGAGGGCTTTAAATTGTCAATTTATTTATATAATAAATATATCAGTAATGTCTAATGTAACTGCAAACAATGTTATGGCTTATTCTTCTGAAAAGAAGGAAATGCAGGATTTATTGCATGCATGAACAAGAACAAAGAAGAACAGCATACATTGCAATTTGGTTTTGATTCTCTTCCTCTTTCTTGCAATGCAGTTACGGTTCTTGTCATAAAAGGCATGTTTGTTTAAAGGAACAGATCTGTGTGATCATGTTAAAGCAAAATTATTAGATGCTCCATTACAGCATGGTATTAAAGCAGAAGAAAATGGAGGACAATCTATGCAAACAGTAAAGTATTTACCCAGATATAGCAGGAACTGGCCTACAAAGAATTGGTCCTTTCCAGTGTCAGACAGGCCACAAAGAGTCAGAGGAAGATCCAGCCCCAGGGCTCATACAGCAACAGTCCCAATGACTTTCCTCTGCCAGCACCAAGCACGCCCCCTTGGGGAAAAACTAGCACTTTTTCTCAAAATTGGCAGATGATCACCCAGGACAAAGTTTTGAATATAGGTCCCAGGGCTACAGCCCTGCCAAGGGCAAAGGTATGCCAGACATGCCACCCAGTCAATGGGCAGACATCCCTCATGGACATGAGGGCCATTCAACAAAGACTTTTCTTGGTACCCAGAAAGGACAAAGCCTGGAGACTAATACTGGACCTGTCTAAAAACACTTTTATGAACTTTCCAAAATTCAAAATCCATGCTGGGCAAGAAACTTTGGACCTAAAAGAGGCATACCTGCATGTACCAATCAAACAATCTTGCAGAAGATACCTCAGATTCATAGCAGGCTCAATGCACTACCAATTCTCTGCACTGCCCTTTGGCTTATGTACTGCACCCAGGGTCTTTACAAAATGCCTGGAACCAGTAATTGCATTCTGCAGACAAAGAGAAATTCAAATATATCCTTATGTGGACAACTGCCTTATTCAAGCAGAGAACAAGGACATCCTACTAAAGCATCTGGTGTTTGTAAAAAGATTACTAATTTGCCTAGGGTACACAGTAAACGAAAAGAAATAAAAACTCGTACCCTCTCAAGAGATAGTATTCCTGGGTGCAAGCTTAAATACAACTATCCAGATGGCTTGTCTCACACCAGACAAACAAAGGCAACTGACTTCTTACTTCAAAATGTTGGCAACAAAGACCCAGTTATCTGCAAGAAAAATTCTGCAGGCTTTGGGCTTCATGGCATCCTGCATTCTACTAATTCCATATGCCAGACTGCATATGAGGAAACTACAATGGTATCTAAAAAGTGTTTGGACTCAACATTGCCACAGCCTGAAAACATTAATTATCCTCCTTTCTTGCCTGCAACAGGAGTTTCGATGGTGGGCACAGGCCTGTCACCACAACAAGGGACAGCCATTCAACCTACCCACAGCCAGGCAGTCAATAACAACAGATGCATCTGATTATGCCTGGGGGGCACATATGGCAGGAAAATGTATTCAGGGCACATGGCCCACAAGCCAAAGGGATCTTCATATCAATCAAAAAGAGATGCTAGCTGATCAGAATGCCCTGTCAGCTTTCAAGGATTTACTTCATCCAGGACAACTACTGATAAGGACGGACAATACTACAGTCATGTGGTACATAAACAAGCAGGGAGGCACACATTCCTACCCCCTCTGCAGACAAGCCATGATTTTGTGGGACACAGCATTGACTTATCAAGTACACCTGCAAACACAATTCCTGCCAGGAAAGATAAATACTCTGGCAGACGAACTAAGCAGAAACCTCATGGATCCCCACGAGTGGAAACTGGATCCACAAGTCTTCAGCATGTTAACAAAGAAATGGGGATGCCCAGACATAGATCTATTTGCCTCCCCTCACAACAGCCATCTACAGAGATTCTGCACAAGGACGTATCACAAGCAAGCATGGAAAGTGGATCCTCTTATCATTCAGCTGGGATACCCTAACAGTATATGCCTTTCCTCCTCTGCCTCTCCTCCCCAAGGTACTCCTGAAGGTCAGACAAGTGAAGCCAAAAGTGATTCTAATTGCCCCAGACTGGCCCCGCCAGCACTGGTACCCAATCGTAAAGAGCTTGTCTCAAGGCCCAGCCTGGACATTACCTCTTATTCCTCACTTACTGACCCAACAAAACAATCAGATCCTGCACAGCCAACTCAGAACCCTAAACCTGGCAGCATGGCGGATAATGTAGCCATTCAGAACACACCTCTCTCTAAAGCAGTGATGGATGTTATTTTGGAGGCCAGGAGGCCCAGTACCAGAAAATCTTATGCAGAAAAGTGGAAGAGATTTTGTGTTTGGAACCAGGCACAAGGATTTAACATGTTTGTACCAAACATTCCTCAGATTTTACAATACCTTACTGAGATGCTGGACAAAGGCCTATCCTTTTCATCGATTAAAATCCATGCCTCTGCCATTTCAGCTCATTACAATACAGAACCACCTTTTTTCTCTCATCCATTGCTAAGGCAGTACCTCAGGGGGGCCAAAACATAAGACCTCCAAGGAGAGCACCAATACCTGCATGGGACCTCAATTATGTCTTGCAGAAACTCACACTGCCTCCTTTTGAGCAAGCCAATACAGCTGAGATAAAATACTTATCATGGAAAACAGCTCTGCTCCTTGCAATTACCTCTGCAAGACGAGTCTCAGAGTTACAGGCACTCATGGCTGTGGAACCTTTTATCATTTTATATCCAGACAGGGTTTCTCTGAGGACAAACCCGACATTTATGCCTAAGGTAGTGTCGAGTGTGGCACTTAACCAAACTATTCATTTGCCTACCTTTTATCCAAACCCACAGAATAAGGGTGAGAGACTTCTGCATTCCTTGGACATACACAGACAGCTATGCTTTTACTTGGACAGAACTAAAGCTTTCAGAAAGACTGAGCAACGTTTGGTGGGCGTTTGCTGCAGGATCACAAGGAAAGGCTATCTCCAAGCAGACTATTTCAAAATGGATAGGCCACTGCATTCTTTTCTGCTATTTGCAACATAGCAAATCAGTGCCTAATGGCATTAGGCCACATTCAACCAGAGCAGCAGCCACTTCAGCAGCCTTCCTCAGAGGAGTACCAACCAAGGCCATATTAGAGGCTGCAACTTGGAGTTCAGTGCACAGTTTTACAAAGCACTACCACTTACCACTCTATTCTAAATCCAGAGCAGGCTTTGCCACTGCAGTTCTGCAGGGTCTCATAGCCTCGCCTAATCCTATTTAGACCCAGCCACCCTACCTCAGCTTTGGGATTCAACCAAAGTGTAATGACTGCAACAGTGAAACACGATGAACATAGTACAGTTGTGTACCTACCATAAATGTAGCTGTTAGAGTGTATTCACTGTTGCAGTCCAGGTTACCCACCCACCATTCCCTCTTTCTTTGCTGGGACTTATCTGTACTTCTCTATTCCATACAACCTATGTGGTGTATTTGCTTGTAGATGAAGGAAATGTTTACTTAGTGCATGCATACATATAGGCATATTTTTAGCCTACCCTTTTGGGGGCACCTGACATCTGGGGCAAGAAAAACTGAAGAAAATGGCATCGGCTGCATCTTTTATACCCCTGGTGCACTGACGTCAGGGAGGAGGCAACAGCAACCGACGCTGGACCTAGACTTTGGAATTCTGGCCGACTGCGGGTAGCCTGCCAGCAGGATAACCCAAGTGTAATGACTGCAACAGTGAATACACTCAAACTTCTACATTTATGGTAGGTATACAACTGTACTTTTTCTCCCACTTGCCCAAGATGTACCTTATGTGAACTGATGGTTGATGAGATTGCCTTTGGGTGGGTGCCATGTATGAGAGAGGTCCTTCTGCACTGGGATAGCATCCTCTTCATGATTAGTTTCATTACTTTGCACCTGTAGAGTGCTAGGATAGTTTTCAGCTCTCTTGTAAACCTGAAAGTTGCATTAAGAGGGTTATCAGAAAGTGAGTGAATGGATATTGACAATTCATAAGATAAGACTGTTTCTGTCCATTGCTGTAAGATGCACTTTGATATTTTATCAGAACATAAAAATGATTCAGTTGTACTAAGCATGAAGTGTCCTTTCTCCTGCTGCTGATGTTTTCAGGTGTAGCTTAGTCACTTATCTACATAGCCATTGTGTAGTATGCACAGTCAACCAGTCCCTTACAGTCAAAGACTTTCAAGGTCACTGCAGTATCAAACTTAAGTAATTAATTCAGTGAGTCCCATAATAGGTTTCTATTCCTTCACTGTTTCCTGTAGCTGTGTATCATTGTCATATGCAATAATAGATACTTTTAGTTTTAATCTGAGTCTGATCTGGAAAGCTTTAACTGATTTAGTCAAAAGAATATGCCTCTTTGAGCATCCTGGGGCACAGAAGCATAAAGCTTTTACTTCACCCCACAGATGATGGAGGGGCTGTAGGAGAAGAATGAAGTGAGTGTCTGATATTGGCTTACCCATCCTTGGGGGAGGCAACCTAAGTCTCGCTCCATTATGCAGTACATGGTCCCACCCAGCTCCTTTCTGCATGAGGAGTGAGCTTAGTCAGGAAATAGCACATGCATGGAAGCTCACATGTATCTCTTGTGGGCAGTGATTGCAGAGCTGCCAAGTTTGCTGCAAGGGAACAGGAGTTTGGATACATTTCCCAGCAGACAGCATAATGCTGCACCACTGTCCGCATTTTCCTTACTGGCCCTGGGCTGGGGTGGGGCTGAGCTTTGAGGAGGCAAAAGGAGGTTTAATAAATACTGTAAATGAGAAGAGGATCTGGCACAGCTGATGGTCAGCTGCAGGGGAGGTGAAAGAATATGCAGTTTTGTGTAGTTTATTCTGTTCGTTATTTTCAGCAATGTTAATATATTTTAGTGAATCACTTGTCTATCTCTTTTAGGACTGTAAAGTTACAGGCTGATCTCAATGTCATGGAGAAGTTTAACTTGAACCTTGTTTTTCATATTATAGGCTGTTATTCTATGTGAAAAGATTACTACTTTCTGCTTTAAATTCTCAGTTGATTATTTAATTTGGTTATTTTTATTGTCCATTAGCTAATGTACATTTTATTTGTATATTTTAGCTACTATGTGGACTTGTGCTGAGGCAAAAGGGACCAGCATAAATTGGTGTAGCATGTGGAAAAATATCTTTGTGCACATCAAATGTGTTGTGAGGTGCAGCATTACTGATTCACTTAACTATTGTCACTTACTGCATACAGTACAGGGGATACTGCATACAGTACAGGGGATGGTACTGTACAGACAAGTTTCACAGCAGTGTTCACAGTGGCATTTGTGGCTTGCATACCTTGACCTATTTTTTAGAGAGTTAGTTGATTATTTCTGAGTCAACTTTAAGTTTTTGAGAACCAACCGCTGCATATGTCAGTCACTCATGCCACCTTAAGAAATGCATGACTTGTCTGCACCTGTGGACATTAATTGGTGGAATTTAAAGGGGCTCAGGTGATAATTTTTCTCTACTTTTACCTGTCACTTTTATGGCATTGACCGCTCAGGGTTATAAGTTCAGGTAGAAAAGGCCTCAATCACTACATTTTAAAATAGTAAATGAAACTGAGAAAAAAAGGTGAAAAGTAAGGAACATAAAAAATGGAGCAATACGAAAGGAGCAGAATAGACAGAGACTGCAGAATAGGAGGTGGGCATATGGTTTGGGAGGAGAGGTCAGCTGATGAGTACTATTAAGTGGGATGCAGCAGATTGCTAAAGGAATGGTACTAGGGCAACAGGTGATGAAGGAGAGAGAGCCAGAGGGAGGTAAATAGGAAACTGTGCCATGAAAAAACATAAGCAAAACTAGCAGACTCTTAAACAGGTGGGAGAAACAGCAGGAGAAAGAAATAAGAGCTGACAAAGTTTGTAGGAAGAGTACAGGAAGAAGAGAAAAATGATCTGATTTTGGTTCAGAGAAGGAAGGAAATGAGCGATGTTATGTGATCCTATCTCTGGAGCTTACTATATCCCTTGTGTTGTACACTTACAGGAGTCATGCAGCTGTGTGGACGCTTTGAGTATGTGGGTCCTCCAAGAAGGAAAAATAAATTGATTATAAGGGTTAGTGAAACCTTCTTTGGAAGAAACCTTGGCATCCTCTCCTTCTCCGGCCAAAAAGAAAAAAGAAAGTCGACCAGTCCGTGGATCGACCGCTAAGAGACATAGGCAGGCCTCTCGCCCATCCAAGGACTTGGGCGAGGAGTGGAGAAACAGTCTGCCTCGATACCTGGTATGGAAGCTCCTCTGGCCGGAGCCGATGGCTGGGGCATCGAGGCGGAGTCGCCGTCTGCTCCACTGGTCGGGCGGAGGCGAGTCGCCAGTCACAGCACTTCCTCCTCGGCCTACGGTCCACCTGGCAAATCGCACCCGATGTGTGTGTATTCCTTAAAGGCGCCGATAGTCCTTCGAGTCACCACCAGGCCAGTCCCCTAGTCCCTTTGGGGCCATTGGAGATTGGATCCCCTCGAACCCACGATTCTGTTCCTCTCGGTCTTGAGGATGATGTCAGATGATATAGACAGGGTGTCACAAAAAGACTGTTCCAGTCCCCAGTCTAAAATTTGTTTGGTCCCGACCCAGTTGGCGGGTTGGATGACCGCTCGGTGACCATTGCCATTCCTCCTCCGACTGCGCCCGGCTGCGTGGATCCCTCCTCCGAGGGCAGGTGGAGCCGCAGGAGGTGGCTCCGGTTGGCTCGACCCGCTACGCCCGAGGTCAGGATTTCCGATCTTGGACCTCTTGGCTGGACCGGCTGGTGATGTTCCGGGACCTATGCTTTGGTTCCCGAGCTCCCCCCCTCCCGGTGCTTAGGCTGCGGGACTCCGTCGACCATCACGGCTCCGAGGGACGAGTTTCACTCCCAGAGATGGGGTCCGACTCAGAATACAGCCAGGTGCCTGTGCGTCCTCTTCGGCCATCTCTCGGCTTGCCAGCTACCCTTCCCTGAAATTGGAGACTGGAGTCTTTAGCAGTTCTAACTCTCGTAGTCCTCCTGCCGGAGCCCGGGGCCTGAGGCGGAGTTACCGGTGGGACCCCCCTCCCTCCTGAGGTTCCTGGAGTTGTCTTGGAACCCCAAGAAGAGATGAGTGCAGGAAGAATACGTGGGGGACCCGGAGTCTATTACATCGAACAGTCTTGATGATGATGATGGTCCCCGAGAAATTAGATCCTCCGGATGATGTCTCATTGCAGACATCTTAGAATCCCAGAAACAGTAGAGGCTGGATATCCATTACCTGCTGCTGATGGTCAATTGCTCCCTCAAAGGCCTTTGGGGCTCAGCCCTCCCACCTCCTGGGTCTCTCCGCCCTTCGGCCGAGCTTCTGGATTTGGATTTTAGCCGAGAAGGGCGTGGAAAGCCTATCAGATACGTGGAACAGTCCTTCTCCGTCCCAAATAGAAATTTTTTGTCTGTCCCCGAGAAGGAGTTCCTCACTAAAAGTGGCTGTAGATGCCATGGTGGTGGCATCTGCTACACGAGCAGGGCGTGGCAGAGGCTTCCAGCGTCCGTCCATCCTCCTAATAAGAAGGTAGGAGTATGGACAGATGCAGGAAAGCGCACCCTGACTTCCAGCGGCCCTTTACGCACAAGGTCTGAATTATTTGGCACATTTACCAGGCTTCAGAGGGATCTGGTCAAGAGCATGTCAGATTCCCTCTGGAATTACCTTACCTGGGCAACTAGCCCAGTCGGTTAACGCTCTCAGTTGGCTATCCTTCACGTCAATTTCTTTCGTCCATGGGCTCATTTCCTATGCGGGTGAAGGCGGAGTGAACAAGCGAGCACAGATTGTGTCTCACCTCTAGGCCTTTAAGCTCGCTGTCAGTAGCTGAGGAGGCGTAGTCTTCCTTAGCCTGCCCTCCTTTGATGATTACTCCTTGTTTGGACCCAGGGTTAAGATACCCTTACCCGCTGTGTGCCGTTATTCCACTTTATCTGCCGTAGGTACCCGTTAAGGAGGGGCGGCCTTACCCAAGGCTAAAGGAGGAAAATAGTTCCATAGAATCGTAGAAAGGTGGTTCCCAACAGCAGAAGATTCCTTCCAGAGGCAGAGGAGACCGGAAATTCCAGAGCGAGAGAGGATCCCAAATTGACGAGAGAAGTCCCGCAATTCTGGAGGGCAGCGAGTCCTTCGTGGGAGGAGTTGCCCCCGGCGTCATGAGGGAGCCAGTCAGTGTGCTGCTCGGAGCCAGTGGTGTCGTTACTGCTCACCTAATCAGCCTGGGAGTCAATCACTCAGGATCGATGGGTAGGAGGGATCGTGCATTCACACACACACCATCCCCGCACACCGCCCGCCCCCACCACCCAAAAAGAGGCCCGGACCCCTCCCAGTCAAGGGAAATGGCAGAATCCTCGCTTTAAAGCGCTGCTAGAAAAGGAGTCATCAACGGTCCCACAGAACCAGATTTTTATCAGGAAATTACTCCAGGTTCTTTTGAGTACCAAAAAGACATGGACCTGAGACCAATACATTGGATCTCAGCAAACTAAGACAATCCGTCCGATCCGTCTCCCATTGACTCACGTTACAATCCATTCTCCATTGTTGGAGAGATGTTTTGGCTGTGCTCATGACCTCAAGGGCGCTTATTATGAGGTATCTCGCATCGAAGACCTCAGGAATTATCTTGATTTCAGCCTGGGAGTCAATCATTCACAACAGCCCTCTGCCCTTTGGTCTCACCACAGCCCCCATGATTGTTCACCAAGTGTTTCTTGGTAGTGGCTCACCTGAGAAGTCTTGGATTCCAAGTGTTTCTATCTGGACGACAGGCTCCTGGCATGCCACCACCAGGCATCTACCAATGGACAGCCTCAGCTGACTGGATTCCCTGGGTATTACCCTGGGGGATTACATTCCTGAGGTCCAAAGGAGTCTGTCTTGCTGCCCTCTCAGCATGAGGTTCATAGTTCCGAGAGATAGACTCAAGATTGAACTTGTCAGGGCCAAGTTCAAACTCTCAAACACAGAAGCCAGTTCAAACAGTCTGAGATGACCTGATTTTAAAGGATGGTTGTCTGCCGCAGTTCTCAATGTCACCTTACGGTTCTTTTAGTTCCTTCTTCAAGATTGCGCATCAACGTTCTTCGGTGTTCATTAATCAACTCAAGTTCATCACATCATGATTCCCTCAATCATCACATCATGATTACGGATGGCTAAGCGGGACCTTAAGCTGGTAAACTGAACATCAATTTGAATCAAAGGAAGCCCTACCCTTCCCTCTCGAGTGGTTACCCATCCAGATGCCTCCCAGATAGGGTGGGGGGCATTGTCTGGAGCGAACCTAGTTCAGAGCCGCTGGTCTCCCTGAAGCTCTTCCTCCACATCAGCGTGTACTTAGTGAGGAGCTGTACTTCTGAAGTTTCTTCTTACACAAGTTTCCCCCAGGTTGGTCATCGCCATCCCACACAGACAACATGTCGGTGGTCTGAGTATCCTGAACAAGGCCTTCATCGAGAGGCGTACCCCTTTGCAGAGGCCATGAGAGTGTGGGAAAACAAAGTAGCTACCAGCAACTTCTTGTTAGCGACACAGTCAAATGTGGCAATATATTTAGGCACACATTGGAGCTCTCCAATTCTCTCCTCCAGTGGTCTCTAAACCAAACTTAGCAGCAGCTCAGGAGATCAGGAGATGGGGGCGCGACCTATTTGCAATTTGCAACTCCGCTAAACACCAAGTGCCAAAGGTTCTTCTCCTTGATCCCACATTGGTAACTTACCAGCTATGGATGCTCCTAGCTGGCCCAGCCAGTGCTTTGGGCTGCTTTGTACCTTTCCTCCTTCTCCACTTCTGCCAACAAAATTCAAAGCTTCTGGGGTGGGGGTCCTGTGATACTGGTGCCCCATACAGCCTGCGTCAGGTATGGACTTCCTTGATAGAAGAAGCATCGCGATTGGGCGATCCGTGGACTTTAGACCCTAATTCGGACTACTAAATCATCCCAGTGGGACATCAGCATCAGTCCTTAGATCTTTACAAGAAATTGACAGGATCCTCCCACTTCCGACTTTTTAGTCAGAAGACACACACTAGACCGAGTTGTTCACGACATCTTACGGCCCACAAAAGACCACCACTAATAAATTGTACCTCAGTAAGTGGAAGGGTTTTGCTATCTGGAGCTCAACTCAAGAATTAGACCCTATCACTGCTCCTGTCCCAGGGTTTTGAAATTCTTAGCATCCCTGTTTAATCTGTCTTCTTCTGTCTCTACTATTAAATCACTCCTTAATCATGACTATTCCTAAATTCCAACATAGTCCTCCCTCGTTGATGAGCAGCAGACCCATGGCTTTCATTAAAAGGTCGCGGGCCATAAGAGACCCCGGACTCATTCATCCTATTGCCTCAGTGGGCATTTGATTTGGTGCTCAACATTAACATCCTCCCCTTTGAACCGGCTTGGTAGGATGAAAGATAAATATCTGTCTTGACACCGCCTTCTTAGTTTGCAATTATCTCTGCAAGAAGGTTCCAGAGCTTCAAGCCTGTCTGTTAAGCCACATTGCTTGTTTTTCCACAAGGATAGAGTATCAAGCCACTGCAATCCATTTTTTGTCAAAGGTCTGTTCTAGTTCTGTCTCCAACAATCCTTTGTCCTACCAGTTTTCTTCCCAAAATTCTCCAACAAAGCAGAGAACACTCTCCATAGAAAAAAATGTTCACAGAGCATTCACGGCTTCTATTTAGACAGGACTCTCAGCAAATTAAGTCGAATGATTGTTTGTGTCCTTCTCAGATAATAAATTAGGTCAGTTGTCAACAAAAGCTACTATAAATGTCGTGGGTCAAGAGATTGCATAACTCAGGTATTCTTCTTGAATAAGCAACACAACATCTATCAAAGCTCATTCTACCAGAGCTATGGCTACTTCTATAGCTTTTCATTCCAAGCTGGCTATATAGGAATTTGTGCTGCGGCTACTTGGTCAATCCGCGCACTTTCATTTCCACTACAATGCTAGGTGGATGCATCTAAGGACTGAAATCACATTTGGTTCCGCGGTACTCATCCCAGTTTTCCAGTGAGCCACCCAGAGTTTAGGTGCTAGGGGCCTGTCCCATCAGTCAGAATAGGTGGCTGAGATAGGATCTACTCTTTTTATCTTTAGTTATGTACTCATAATAACTTCAGATGTACATCCTCCATCGCCCTACGATCTAAGCTCCACCCTCCTTCCCCTGCCTTGGAGATCAGAAGAGATTGCCTTGAGATCAGAAGAGATTGAACGGTTTTTGTTTTTACTAGCTGATGTTATATAAGCAGAATTACGTAATGTGCATGTATCTTGGGACATGCAGCACAAACTAGGACTGGTAGTGGGTGCATCCTGGGATATAAGTAAGCTCAGCCAATTAGAGACTTCTGCTTTTAACATAAGCGAGCCGAGTCGAACCGAGGCGGCTCTCGAACCAGTCAGAATGTAGGCGAGATGGATCCCAAACATCTGAAGTTATGGTGAGTACATAACTAAAAGTTATGGTCATTGAAGGGGGCTGGTGGAGATTGGGGGAACTAGGCAATGTAGTGGAATGGGCAGGAAGTGAAGGAGATGAGCTTGTTGGTGTAGGGACAGAGAAAAGAGGTTTGATGTTTGAAGACTCTTAATAGGCAACTAGCAAGTGAGACAGGAGAGACTAGTATATATCTTTGAATTAGTAAGCTATGATGACAAGAGTGAGGTGTCATCATGGGGGATGGGTGGCCTTGCATTGTTGTTAATTTGGATGCCAGTAACCTGTTGGATGAGACAGCTGACATGGTAGCAATGAAGACCAGTGATTGTGAAGAGATACAAGAAGAGGGGATTGGAGGTAGCATTCTAAGACGTTTTACCTGTACCAGCAGCTACCACACCAAGAACTAGTGGAATAGGGATTATGATGAGTGACTGACAACACTGGACAAGTAATAAAGATTTAGGATTGGTAGGAAGATGGATGACACCTGGAAGCCAGACCAGTGCTGGATTCTAAATGTACATTTCAACAGCCATACCTTTAAACTAAGATGGAATGGTGAGGGAGTATCAGAGATGCAGGAGAGAGTTGTATGTATTTGGGCAAGAGACAAAATGAGAAAAAAATAGAAGCAGAACTTGCCATAAGAACAAAGAAGGGTGATTTGGAAGTTAGATGTGAGTAATTATTTTTGTAGTGGAGGAAGTCTGGGTGGGAATATGAATGCACTACCAGCAGTGATGTAAGAGGGCAGTGGATGTTGTTTGTATCACAGAAGCATGAACCTATAACATGAGGGGATGAGACCAGGAGTTATCTGAATATTGGTTGTACATGAGGGTGAAAAAGCAGTGTACCTTAAGAAGGGCATTAAATATGAAGACAGAAAGAAGGCTGATCACTCTGTGAAAGGGTTAAGTGAGCAGGCATGGTGGAAACAGATGGTAAGTGTCTTGGCAGTTAAGGTAGACGTGTGTGTGCACTAGTGGATTTATTTGTATTTTAACTTAGTGGGTGAACTGGTTCAAAGGTCTGTAAATATAGTGTGTCATCCTAAAGGTACATTAAAGACGGAGGATAAGAAATTGGGGGGGAGGGGAATAAAGGAAGAGGATAATATTCAAGTATGAATTTGCCAGAAGCAGGCTAGGTGATTCCAAGTTCCAGTGCAGAGAGGGAGCAGGAGTTGAATAAGGCCTTTTGTACCATTAGGGTTTCAGCCAGCTGATGCAAAACTACAGTAGAAAGGAAAAAGTAGTATTGGTGGTCCCTGCAAGCACGTAAGTATTCATTGATGTCCAGATGAAGGTACCATTAACCAACAAGTAATCACACAACTGTATGACGTAGACTGGGGAGGAAGCATAAGAATAGAAAAACAAATGCACAAGGGCTGAATTGTAGAAGAGTAGATTATGTTGAGCTGCCATTGTAAGTATGGAGGCTAGATGCAAACTGAAAGAGTAAGCAAGTTGAAGGAGTAGATCAGGGTTGGTCTGCTTTAAGGCTGTGGGCAAAGGTCTGAAGAGAACACATGAATGTGTTCTTTGCAATATTTTTTTCAGCCCATTGTTTATTTTGTATTGCCTTATGGCCTCGGATAAAGCCAAAAAGGATCATGTGCCAACCATTTAAATTGTATAACAAACTTTAAATAAGCAAACAGTTAAAAGACAAACGAGGAGAAGGACACTGTGAAGCTAGTAATTAGAGCAACATATAGGGCATACAGGAGATGGAAAAAGGAGTGAGTAGATTTTAGAGACAAAAAGAATAATCCATGGTATCTCTCAAAGTCTCAGAAAACCCAGGTTGCCAACCTATACTGGGTCAAAAACAAATCAAGCAGAAACTCCGCAGTGTGGAGGGTGTGAAGTTCACTTCTTGAAAAATGTTATGCACCTAGTTCACTAATAAAAATCAAGCTTTAAAATACATACTACAAAATAATAAAAATAGTAGGTAGTCTGCAGTTGAGTTAAAAAAAGGAATATCCTTTATTTCTAAAGGAATTCTAAAGGATATTCCATTTTTAACTCGTTTGGACTACCTACTATTTTATTATTTTGTAATATGTATTTCAAAGTTTGATTCAGAGAGTGAACTTCACATCTTCTACACTGCAAAGTTTCTGCTTGGTTTGTTTAGTTGCAGAGAGACAGTACAAGGAAGCTAGCAAAGGGCAGTAAAGGTGGTCAGTTAAGCAGAGGTGCATATTGAAAAGGAGATGGCAGAAAGGAATGAACAAGGAAGAGGAAGAAGGCTGTTTTAAAGCAAAAGACCTAGACTAGATGGGTTACCTCCTAGAGTGCTAAGAAAACTGGCCAGTGGGTTGGCAGGCCCCTGATGGAGATATTCAGCAAATCACTCGGGTCTCTCACAACAAGTACCATTATGACTCTGTCATAGTTCATGTTGATGTGAATGACCTGAGATGTTCCTCACTGGACTATCTGAAAAGAGACATGGTTGAGCTCTCTGAGTATTTGTTTCAGGCAGATATGTCCCTAGCCTTGAGCAGCATACTACCCTCACCTAGAATGATGCCACAGTATAAACAAAAAAATATTGATTTCAGTAATTGGCTTAGTTTTTGGTGTCATTCCAAGGGGATTCAGTTCCTGTCTGCCTGGGAAGCCATGGTTGACAAACCTCACTGCTTTGCCAGAGACAGTTTGCACCTGGCACCCCAAGGCTTTTAGCTGCTGGTAAAGGCTCTTGCCTACTCCATAGTGCCTTTTTTAGGCAAAGTCTCGAAAGCAACATTACAGATGTGAGATTAACCAGTCAGAGCAAAATAAGGGTCATACTGCTAAATGCTAGGAGCTTAATCTAAAAACTACACTTCGCACTTGTAGATGTCTGTGCAGTCGCAGAAACCTGGTTTAAGATCAGAGAAGTACCCCAACTCAGCAAGACTACAATGCCTTCTGCACTTTAGACTGTAAAACGAATGTGTGAATACCAAAGGAGGTGGTGTTTCAATCTGTACTAGAGATAATTTCACCTCATGTCTAGTTAGACTGGACGACTCCATGGAATTACTCCAGGTCCAGGTTACGGTGGGTAAGACTCCCATTCAAGTCTAAGCCAGTTACAGATCCCCCTCCATGGGTCACGACACCCATGTAGCCTACTTAATCAAACTGAAGACGATCCAAATTTTGCCAAACACACTGGTTATGGGGGATTTCAATTATCCCACCATCAACTTGGAAACCTACTCTAGCCCAAACTCACTAGCACAAAGTTTCCTTCAACTTTGTGAATTCAAATGCCCTGGAGCAAATTGTCCATATCCTGACAAGAGGAACAAACATTCTGGATCTGGTCCTCACCAACATGTTAAACAGATGCACTATTGCAACTGCTGGACCCTCATTAGTTAAAACTGACTGCAAAAAAAAATTTCACCAAGGCAAACTTCACCCTCCTAGGTGAAGATATAAATGAATCCCAAGCCCCACCCCAAGCTGAAAGTGGTAACTATGCCGGTGTGCACTAAAGCCCTGTACAATAACTTGCATAAGTGTATAAACTCAGCTGTACCAGATAGAATCAAAGCCAGATGCCCATGTAAAATCATGCTGCCATTGTGGATTTCCAGCATCAACAAACTCTACAATAAATGCAAAAAGTTGCTGTCCAAGAAAACAAAGCTAAGGACCCAACAATGGAAAAGCACCCTCCTCAGCCTTAACAGGCATATAAGACAACTTGTTAAATCCTCCAAGAGCTCCTTTGAGAGAAACCTAGCAAGTACTGCCATAAGGACTTTTACAGCTATGTACGTAACCTAAAGGGTAGGACACAAGCATGTGCAGAAATGGTGGCCAACGGTATCACACACACTGATTCCACAGAGATAGTGAACCTGCTAGCAGATAGGTTTGGTGAAAATTTCACTCCCTTATCCCCTCCTAACTTACAACAAACCCTCCCCCAAACTCCACCCCACCTTACATATTTGAAGAGTAGGTCCTCAAAGCCCTGTCCAAGGCAAAGAACATGGCCTCTATGGGACCAGATGACATTTCAGGCTGTCTTCTAAACAAGCTAAATCATGAACTAGCATCACCACTAAGTACCCTTTTCAATCATAGCCTAACCACAGGCTTTGTTCTTGTGGAATGGAGAGCAGCCACATTTGTTTTCCTCCATAAAGGTAGCCTAGTGACAGACCCAGGGGAATACAAACCCATAAGCCTGACTAGCCTCATCTGTAAGGCCATGGAACGTATCATTATGGACCTTATAAGTAAAGACATAGGTGACCTCCAAACCGTGGATCCTACCCAATTCGTCTTCGTGAAAGGCAGATCTTTCCTGTTAAATCTGGTGGATTTCTTTGAAAGTGAGACCAAGGCCATTAATGAGAGCATATCTGTGCACACAGCATACGTCGACTTGGCAAAGGCTTTCAACACAATCCCACATTCAGGCATTACTGATAAACTTAGCAAACTGAATGTAAACCACTTCATTGTAAGATGGGGTTGCCAGCTGGCTCACAAACTGGACACACACTATCAAAATGGGTAACTCCACATCAACCAACAGATCTGTTACCAGTGGGGTGCCACAGGGGTCAGTGCTGAGCCCCCTGCAGGTCAAAACTTAAAGGTTGTGGCTGACCAAGTTTGCAGACGACTGCAAACTATGTGCAATCATTGAATTCCCAAATGATTTCAGTATACTCCAAGATGGTCTCGCAAAGAAATGCATCATCATTCCACTCGGCACAAACAATGTCCCTTCACACTATTATATCTGTAAAAATACTGTAAGTACCCAGGAAGTGGTAAGGGACCTGGGACCACAGGTTGACCGTAACCTTAATTTCGACCACCACGCATCTACCATTGTAAGGAAAGATTTCCATGTAGCTCACTTGATTAGTAGAGGTATTGTCTCGAGAGCAAAAGAAGTTATAGCCCCCCTATACTCAGCACTTATCTGGCCCTTAATTGAGTATAACGCTTCATTCGGTATGCACCATACTAAGCATCTACAGCAATTAGAGAGACCTCCATGATTTCTAACAAAAAAGATCAAGGGCCTTCAGCATGTGCCTTACATGGACTGACTAAAATCTCTGTCATTATATTCTGTATCGTATAGATTAGGGAAGACTTATGTCTGGCCTACAGAGCAACCCAAGACCCAAACCTAATGAACTTACTGCATATCCATGAATCAAATGGGTCTAGGGCTACCCATTCCAGGGACTTAATGTGTCCTGCGACTTAAGTAGAACATGCTGGAGAGACAGATTTCTCACCCAGCGACTGACACGTCTTTGGAACAGGCTACCAATTAATGTGAAACAGAGCACCTGTATGACACTGTTCAGGAGGAACCTGGATGAGTGGATGGGACACTGTAAATTCTTACTGGGGATAGTGCCCACAACCCCCCTGGACATGGGCAGTCATCACTAAATGCAATCATAGGTATTGACTTGTACCTCTATGGTATTACATTGGGTTGAAATAGCTAAGCTTAAAATGACCTGTGGGTCGATAGCCTAGTAATCTCCTGTGATCCTATGATCACTGCTTGTTGCAGAAGTGCCTGAGGATTGGAGGACAAGTGTGGTGCATTTGTACAAGCCATAGCAAAGAAAAGTCCAGGGAACTATTGGATATGATGTTATTGTTTATTTATATCATAGGATCATAGGATCATAGGAGATTACTAGGCTAATGGCTGTGAGGCCCTTACAAGCCTAGCCAAGTTTTTCCCTCTTGCTATGGTGCTATTAGCAGACCTGACTCAACACCTGCTGCCTTTATCCAGAAGGGATACAGGTGAAACCCCAGGAGTGAATTTGCAATTTCCCATCCAATTATCCAGATTACGCTTGAAAGGGGCCAGGGAAGGACTCTGTTTTACTAGGATTGGAAGCTTATTCCAGAGTATGGGGAGCCTATGGGAGATGAACCTGTCCCTCCAGCAGGACCTGTTAATATTGTTTCTCATGTTTAGGTCACTAGAATGCATGCAGCAAGTGCCATTTGTCTTGCTAGTGTGTAGCATTTTCATCAGGGCAGGATTTGCAGTTGCTTTATATGCCAGGCAGAGATCACCCCTGAGCAGTCTGTATGCCACAGAGTACAGTGACAGGGATTTTAGTCTGTCAGCACAGGACAGGTGTTGGACACCTTGAATTTTCTTTGTAAGGTACTGCTGAGGTTTCACCAATTGTTGGGGCTGCCTGGAGAGGTACATATGGAAGGGTGCATTATACCTTGTAATTGGTCTGATAAGGGAGGAGTACAGGGGGGTTATAATCTCTTTTTTCTCAATGCAATGCCCTTATTGATGAGCTAGGCAACATAGAAGGCTTTCCTTACCACTGAGGAAACGTGGTGGTCAAAGAAGAGGTTGCTGTTGACCTGTGTGACCAGATCTATTACCACTGATGGGGTACTTAAGATGTCGTTGATAATGTGGTATTTTGCAGGGATGTCTCTTTTGCCAGAGCGGATGATAATGCACGTTTTAGCATTTAACTTGAGCCCATGACGTTTGCATCAATCTTTGGTTTGAGTAAGACCTTCCTGGAGGGTGTCAATGTTACTAGGGGATTCAGTGATCATGCCTAGTTTGCAGTCTTCTGAAAACTTTGTTAGCTACATGCCCATTGTTTTGGCCTGTACTTCTGAGAAGGAAATTCCAAACAATAGGGGCCCCAGCACCGAGGCCTGTGGTACTCCACTGTTACTGGTCTGAAGGTGGCAGTCCCTAATTTTAACTGTGTGTGTGTTCTGTTTGTGAGACAGTTTGCAACCCACCTGACTCTATTCTGATTTACGTTCAGTTGGGTAAGTTTGTCAGTACTACTTGCATGGGGAATGGTATCCAAGGCCTTCACTAGGTCTAAATAGGCAGTATGCACAGTTTTGCCTTCATCTAGGGGTTTGTTGACTGTCTCGAAGAAATCTACCAAGTTTAGTAGGTATAATATCCCTTTGATGAAACCAAACTGGGATGGGTCTAGTGTTTGGAGATCTCCTATATCCTTATTAATAAGGTCCATGATGATTCTGTCCATGGCCGTGCATATGTGGTTGGTCAGACTTATGGGTCTGTAATTCCCAGGGTCAGTAGAGGAACCCTCTTTGTGGAAGGGGATGACAATGGCAGCTTTTCAGTCTGCAGGAACATACCCAGTGCTTAGACTGTGGTTAAAGAGGATACTCAGGGGTACAGCTAACCCTTGCTTTAAGCAATTTAAGACTCAGCCAGGGATATTGTCTGGCTTCAAAGATTCTGTGTTTTTAGCCTTGGAAAGGGCATTAAGGACCTGTTCCTTAGAGATTCCTGGGGGAGGACATGTAGGTGGGATATCTTGTAGTATATTGGGCAGAGACAGGGGGGAAAAGTTGTCACTGAACCTGTCTGCCAGCAGGTTTAGCAATGCAGCAGGTTCAGTATATGTTGTGCCAATTACAACAAGTTTTGTTCAAATCTGGGATTTTCCTTTGAGGTTGCAGATGTAGCCGAAGAATGCCTTGTGGTTACCCTTGGCTAGGGTGGCCAATTTAGATTAGTATTTACCTTTGGATTTTTTCATTAGATGTCTTAATTTGCTCATTTAGGAGGGAGTCCTTTCAGTTTGGGGACCGTCTCCTACTGCTTTAAGTCAGCATTTTTTTTTCTCCTGTTATATAGCCTGTTTATGGTGGTGTCCAGCAAACAGGTTTGTTTTTTTGTGAGGAACTTGCTTTTATCATGTTGGATACAGCTGAGTCAAATGCAGCTGTGAAGGTGTTTGTACAAGACTTTGGTATAAACCTTGGCATAAGTATCCTTGCCATCAGCAGGGATAGGAGCTATGAGACTAGTAATATTTTCTTATAAGATATTATAATTAGCTTTGGAGAAATATTTAGTGTTGTTTCAGCTGGGAGAGGGTCAGGCATGATTGTTACTTCTAATGTGACTGACCTGTGGTCAGATCTTACTAGAGATGAATGTACACTTGGTGTGGTGCAATGGTCAGTCATATTCATAAATACGAGATCCAGAATGTTTGAGCCCCTAGTAGGGGTGTCAACTAACTGGTCTAGCGCATTAGAGTTTACAAAGTTCAAGAATCTCTGGAGGAGTGCATTGGTACAGATGTAGTAAGACCAATTTATTGATGGGTAGTTTACGTCTCCCAAAACTAGGGTGTTTGGTGATCTATTGAGGGACTGTGGGAGGTCTAGGTAGGCAATGTGGATGTGCTGGTTCATGGAGGGGATCCTCTAACTGGTGATAATATGGAGAGGACTTTTACCTATAGTAAGTTGTACTTGGAGTAGTTCTAGGGACTCATTTAGTCTTACTAATCTGGAGGGGTATTTGTCTTTAATAAAAAAAATTGATACTCCTCCTCCTTTGGATTTCCTGCTCTCATATGATGGTCTGAGTGAGTGGAAGGCATGGTAACCCAATATGGCTGGGGTACTTTCCGCAGCCTTGAACCAGGTCACTGTGACAGCACAGATGTCAGCATCCTCCAGGTTGATGGCAGCTTCCAACAAGTGCAGTTTTAGGTTTAGACTCCTAGTGTTTAGGACCTTGACCCTCATGTTGGTTTTTGAGGAGCAATTTACATTGAAAATTTTGTACCTGTGACATTGCCTAAAAAAGCACTGTGGGAAGCAAAAGCCTTTGCTAGAAGTCAAAATCCTATTGGTGATGGGTGAAGACCATCTCTGGAAAACTGCAAGACAAAAGTAAGAATAGGTTCACCTTCAGTAAGTTTTGACAAATGTGTCAGCTTATGTTAACAGTAGTAATTTATTGGGCTTAGCTCTGTATCTTGTAGAGCCAATTGGCCCTTTTTTAAGGTGGTTTCTTGTGAAAGGCTAAGGGATTTCTCTTTCCTTGAAGAGTTTTAAGATGTTGACTCTGTACGGGAATGTGAAGGAAGAGATTCAGTTTTTTTTTTTTGCTTAGGTTTCTTATGTAGATTCAGAGGAGACTATGGTATCTGAGTCTCCCCGTGAGGGATTCATTTTCTCTGGGACTATTTCCAGAAAGTGCTATCAGTGGGAGAAAATGAGATTTCTTAGTCCCTCAGAAAAATACTATGAATTGCTTAAACTAGAATTCCAAAAACATTCACCCATCCATCAATGTTGTCAGCAATGGAGGATGTGTGTGTGTGTGTGTGTGTGTGTGTGTGTGTGTGTGTGTGTGTGTGTGTGTGTGTGTGTGTGTGTGTGTGTGTGTGTGTGTGTCACAGCCTGTGATTTTCTTGATAACCAGCCTGCTTAACGTAGAGAGAACAGAATGTACAAAATTCCTCAGTTTTTCACATTTCTATACACACATCCCAGTCCTGACACAGCAACTATAGCTTTTGTTAATCCACCTGCTGCCAAGTACTTTGTTAATTCTAATCTTTCTTCTGACAAGAATGGTAATGCTACTGGCTTTCAAAGATGGCTGCACACTAATTGACAGCTTAATTTTAGTTCTCCTAGTGTGAAAGAAGAAACTTACATAATGGCCAGTAATTCTGCCAGTCTTAGTAAAATTCAGTTACTGGCTAGTAAGTATACTACCTTGATGCCAGTAAAGAAGGAACTCGGAGCCTGAAAGAAAATCTGCTAGAAAATGTAAAGAGAAAACACTGACTAGGAAGAATCCTGTTCAAGTTCCAGCTTTGGTACAAGAGATGGCCTTCAATAATTTAGAGGAGAAAATAAATCAGATGTGCTCAGAGATGATTAAAATAAATGAAACATTGAAGGAGTATATCAATTTAAATAACAAAAGGCTGGAAAAAGTAGAAGAAGGTTTAAGCAGCTATTCAAATGAACTGATAAAACTCAAAAATCAGAGACTGAAATGAAGAAAATGCTGGATGAGTATGAGACTGCTTAAGAAGAGCTGTTTAAAAAAATGGTAGTGATAAAGGACTGAACACCAGAGAAAACCTGAGATTTTCTGCTGTACTGGAGAAACAGGAAGGAAGAGAGAGTACTAATTTTATGAAAGCACAAATAAGTCACTGGACTGGTATTCCACAGCAGGATTTGTTAATTGAAAAAGCACATTATGTGTATGCTCCCAATCTGGACAAGGCAAAGCAGCCAATACCTGTACTAGTAAAGGTGCAATCATACCAGCAGAAAGAGCTGATCTTGACAAAACTGTGACAGAAGGGTGAAGTACTCAAAATTGGAGACAGTAAAGTGTTTGTGGAAAATGATTATTCACTCTACACTATGCAGAAGAGAAGCAAATTTATCCCAGTAATCAGGGAATGTCTAGAGGCAGGTGTGAGATTTATGCTGCTGTATCCAGCTGTCTTCAGAATATTTTTCCTGGAAGATTAAAGTCATTTTTTGATGCAGGACAAGTTAAAAAGGAAATACAAAAGTTGGTTCAGCAAAAAGTGAGCCATCAAACAGAATGGGGCTCTGCTTCTCATTCTTCTGATAACAAAGCTCTTGGAGATAACTTTGCAAGTGAAACCTTTTCCACTGTTCCAAAGGAAAGTGCATGACAGATAGAAAAAAGCACAGGAGTTGATTAGAAGAATTATGAGTACACTGGACGTGAACCAGAGTCTGGAGTTGAGATATGGAGATGAAGAAGAAGATGACCAACAGTATTGAAATTAATGAATAAATGTGAGCTTGTAAAGCCTCAGTCACATTTATGAAATATGGTTTTACAAGAAAAAGTTGAAAGTTTGGACTTTTGTTGACTTTGCTTTTCAATTCCCCACAAGTTTAACCTATACCCCACCGCATGTCATTAATGTTTGAAAGGACAGTAAAATGAAAGAAAAGTAACTAAGTAAAATGATTTTTGTTCTTAATAGTATTTGTATAAAACATTTCATGATATAAATTGCATGCTCTAACTGCAAATGCTTTACTATATTGGTGTATCTGATAAAATTACTAAAGTAAACAAGTAACGTTTCCATCTTTTTTAATAAATGTAGGCATTACAGTGTAAAAAAAAGAAAATGAAAGGCTGGACAAAAGAATGATTAATTGACTATGCTGTTATGTTGGTTGTTGAGTTTGGGATGGGGTGTAAAAGTGCACAGATTATAATACATGTAGAGCTGATATGTTTTCTTTTACTTTTACATAGGTAAATGTCTGGATTAAGATCCTTGGCTTAATCTAATAACATTTTTTGTGTAAACAAGTAAATAAGAAAACACTGAATGTGATGAAATATTTTCCTTTAGCAAATAAATATTCATTGTGAGTTCAGAAGTCTGCAGCTGAGGGCAGTTATATATTTTGTTATTATGTTTCAACAGAGACTAGCTGACTACAAAAGCAGGCAATAAAAGCCAGAGTACTTTTTAATGATAAAAGTTAATGTTTTCTGAAAGCATGCAAATTGTTTTTCACATCTGGGATGGGAGTAAAAGTAAGACAAGAACAGTCAGCAGTTAGTGTATGTAGGAGCATGGGATGTAACATGCACTTAACGTAGATAACCTTAGTTTTAGGTTAGGTAATGCTAGTGGGTGCAGCTGTCCATTTGGGACAGTTGTTCCTATCAGGAGTGTTAAACTTCATTATTTGAAGGTGTACACAGTTTTGTGTGTTGCTTTAAGCTTATATGTTCTGGGGGCACTTTTTAGGGTTTTCATTAAAACAGAAAAGTGTGGTAAAATATGATGTGCAGTAGGTTCAAATAAAGATGACAATAAACAACTGTATAACAGATCAACAATGGGTGCATGTAACACAAAAGCAGGGAATGGACATTTAAAAAACCTGTCATAATTAATAGGTAAGAATAATAACTTCTTATCATAATGGCTACACTATCTATATAATTTTTGGAAAACGAATGGCCTTGCAGGTATAGACAAAAAGGTATAACTATTGAATTATATTAAAAAATGCAAGAGTGCAAATAATGCTACAGGAGACATGTTTGGAAAGAAGTGAGATATAAATTTGATAAAAAAAGGATTTCAGGAAGGATATTCAGCAGTGTACCACAGACAAAGGAAAAGGGAGTACTTATACTAGTTGCTAGAGGAGCTCCAATAGTTGTAGAAGAGGAAAAATAATGGCGGTTTTGTGGTAGTAATGGGCTGCTGGTAAAGGAGAAAGTTTATAATGGCATGTATTTATATTAATCCTATTGTGGAGGTTCAGAAAATGTGGGTAGCCATAATCAGCTTTTGGCAAGGAATATTACTTTTAGGTGGAGACTGAAACAAGATTTTGTGAGGGTATATGTGGGGGAACTAGGAAAGGGGAAAAAAACAAAAGAGGATAGATTTCTGAAGAAATTTATGAAAACATTTGTTATGGAACGCATGAATTCAGTAGGAGCTATGATAGAGTTTATATATTATTATTCCTCACAGTACAATAACTGGGCTAGTCTAGACTGAAATTATATTTAATGTGAACATGTGCATGTAGTTGAAGGCTTCAACACACATCCAATAACTATTTCAGATCATGCACCAATAATAACTAAGATAAAATACCAGGTACAAATGAGACACTGGTTCCTCCCCACCCACCTGTTAAAAAGAAAGGAATTTAAAGAATGGGTGGAAATTATTTGAGAGTTATTATTGAAAATAGAAATTTCTTTTGAAGTTATATCTAGTGAGTGGGATAAAATAGAGTCTAAAATATGGAAGAAATAAAAGAAAGAAAGAAAAAAGATATGGTTAAGAAGTAACGGTAATTATTTAGAGTGACTGACAAAGGTTAAATCATTGCAGAATAACGAGAGTCTCACAGAATAAGAAGAGGTGTAACTGCACAGTGCTAAAGAGAAAATAAGAGAGTATCTGGATAAAATGCATGAGTTTAGAAAGATTGCTCAGAGATCCTGTAGAGGTATTAGTAATATTTTGAAAATGTTATGAAAATTTCTATAAAGCAGGGAAATGTGGAAATCAAGAAACCACACAATTTGAAATATTTATGGAAGAATTAAGTATGCAAATTAAGTATAAGAATTAAGTTGTAGGTGGATGAGAATCAACATTTAACAGTTAAGGTAGGAGGAGATTAAATAAAAATGGTCTGCAGGAAAGTCTTAAGGAATAGATGGTATTCCTGTGGAAGTTTGGAAGCTAAGAGGGACGAAAGTGATGAAGATCTGGAAGGTTTTGTTTAACAGTGTTTTAAAAGGATGGAAAGCACTTACATGCTGGAAGAAAGCTGTGACAGCTGTAATACCTTAGGATGATAATGACCCAACAGACCCAGCTTCATATAGGCCCATTTCAATTTTAAATCATGATTGTAAAGTGGTTATGTCTAGAACAGCTAAAAGAATGAGAAAGGTGTTGACAAAAATTGATTTATATGGATCAATGTGTCTTTTTTGTAGGAGGCGCAAACATTTGACATCATTACCAGGACAATGATGATCCGGGGGAAGCAGAGTATAAGAAAATACCACTGTTGTTGGTGGGTCTTGATGCAGAGAAAACAATGACAAAGTAGGTTGGGATTTTCTGACTAGAGCAATGGAAGCATTTACATTCCCTGGTATAATAATAATTAGGAGGATATGTGAGGGATCAGAGACAAAATTTAAAGTGGGAAGATTCTCTGACAAGCTGTGTCAGAACAGAGGAACCAGGTATGGGTGTCCTATTTCCCCTTTATTTGCTTTATATTTAGAGACATTTGGAAAAATAAGGGACTCAGAAATTCAAGGATATAATTGTTATGTTAATGAAAAAAGTTGGCTTTATTTGCAGATATTGTTTTGTACCTGATAAAACTAGAAAAGGACATCTCAGTGTTATGAACAAAGATTTTTTTCCTCACATAGATGGCAAATGTTGGAGGTGTGATGGAGAAGAAAGAGGTAACTGAGAACATATGTTTTGGGAGTACAGTGTGTTGGTAGACTTCAAAATTTTCCTATAGAGTACTCTGTCAGAAATATTGGATGAGCAAATGGATGTAACTAAGGAAGTTCTTTTTTTGAGCTGCAATACACAGTCTGAATTTTCCAGATGCAGTACATAGCAAGGCCTTGCAAACTTTAATTCTGGTGTCTGTCAAAAAGGCATTTACTGTAAAATGGAATATTGTAACAGAGAGAAAATAACCGGAAGTGGAAACTTTAGCAAAGGGTAGGGGCAAATTACATAGAAACAAATGGAAATTGTGGGAATTGTAGGAGGTGTGTGATTTATGGGGAGGCAGGGATTGAGCATTTTATGTAATGTTGAATTGATGATAATAGTAAAAACAAGGTGGTGTATAACTTTTGCAACTAGGAACATGTTAATATGGTTTGTATTCTTTTATATAAATGCATGTTTATGTATGTCTTAAATGATAATTCAGTAAAGGTATTAAAATGCTAAAGCTATTGATAGGATTGTTAAAAGTGTATGCTTTTGCAACTTTGATTTTTAGAATTCAGGTTTATATGTTAAACTTCTAACTAATTGTGAAACTATGAGGATGGTTTTGGCTGCAGTTTCCTCTTGTGACGAAACATCTGCTTTGCGTAGTCTAGTTTCTTCTGTTTCTCACGTCACTAGTAATTGTTGGAATTGTGTTAAACTCTATAGGTACTGCTTACTGTGGCCACTGGTACTGTTTTGAGAAGGTTTGCCTGGTTGCATTCCCAGAATCTCCCAGAAGATGTTAAAAATGAGATTTTAAATTCTCCTTTAGAAAGAGATTTAGTTTATGGACCTTCTGCTGTAGAGGTTATCAGAAAGTGTGATGACGTGATGAGAGAGGTCAGCTGAGTCAGGGAATCTCTAGCTCCTTCTCAACCTCGTAAGAAGGGCAAACTAAGGCAGACTCCACCTAGGTCTTGACTATCATCTGCCCAAAAGGCCCCCTTTCTGGACAAGCCAGGTATTCTGTGACTACCTGTCCATACTCACAGAAATTCCTCTTTCCAAGCACCTTTCTCATTTCCTTTCTTCTTAGACAAGCATAACCACAGACAAATGTATCCTGTCCATTGTCCAAAATAGCCATTTCTTGATTAATAGGTTCATAGGTTCTTAGGTGTTTATTAGGCTAATGACCATAAGGGCCTTTTTAAGCCTAGCAGTGCATCCCAAATCTCTGACAAGTTCTGCTACCCTTGATAAGTGTAAGCATGGGCCTGGGAAATGAACCATTTACAGGTTACTTGTGTCCATTAAGAGACATAGGTGCCAAACCAGGGATGAATTTCCGGTTTCCCATCTAATTGTCCAAGTTGCACTTGAATTGGGTTATTGAGGAACTATGCTTCATATGGATGGGGAACCTGTTCCATAGATGGGGTAGTCTCTGGGATACGTACCTATCTCTACAGTAGGTTCTATTTATATCACAGGCAAGGTTTAAATCTTTAGAATGTGTAATTCTGGTGCTGTTTGTTTTGTGGATATGCAGGAGGTTCATCAGAGTGGGGCCTGACAATGCCCTGTATGCCAGGCATAGATCTCCCCTCAAAAGCCTGTAGGAGACAGAATACAGGGATAGGGCCTTGAGGCAGTCTGCATAGGACATATTACTTATGCCCTGTATTCTTTTAGTGACGAACCTCTGTGGATGTTTCATTTGTTGGATATGCCTGGTTAGGTACATACCAAAGGGGACATTGTACTCAAAGATAGGTCTGGCATTGTACTCAATGATAGGTCTGATGAAGGTTGAATGCAGTGGAACAATGACTTCCTTGGACTTGGATGCCATACCTGTGTATATAAGTTGCGCAACATAGAATGATTTCCTCACCACTGTAGACACATGATGATCAAAGACTAGATTACTATCTATGTGTGTCCCTAAGTCCCTGACTACTGAGTCACTTCTAAGGGGTGTGTTACCAGGGATGGATGACTTCCCAAAGGATACTATTATGCATTTCTTGGCATTTAGTTTTATTCCATGGCTCTGACACCAGTTATTTGTCTGTGTCAGCCCCTGCTGAAGAACATTTGTGTCAGTGTGAAATTCAATGACAGCTCCTAATTTGCAATCATCTGCAAATTTAGTCAGCCAGAGACCACTGACATTGGCCTTGACTTTTAAGAAGTAAATGCCAAAAAGGAGTGGTCCATGGACTGATCCCTAAGGGGACTCCACTTGTGACTGGCCTCATTGTAGAGGTGGACTCCCCAATTCTAACTTCCTGGGTCATGTCTGTGAGCCAGTTGGCTATCCACCTGGTGACAGACGGGTTTGTACAAAATCTCTTGCGTTTGCCAACAATGCCCGAGTTGGGTATTGTGTCAAATGCCTTGGCCAGGTCAGGAATCCATATGGAAATCCATGCCTCCCTTCATGGGCGTCCCGCAACCCTAAGGGTCTAGACCCATCTCTTTCCATAGGTGACTCAAGACTTGATTTCACAGGGGACCATGCAGGTAGTTCCCTCCATGGAAAGAGAAAAATACTTCTATTTTAGGATGTTCTTAGTCCGCAGGAAAGATGGTCCTTGGAGATCAATTTTAGTTTTATCCCAGCTCAGACTTTTTGTACAAGTCCCCACTTTCAGGATGCTCACTCTACAAACTCTTATCTTCCTTCATTTGCTCCCTCATGCCTTTCTGGTTTCCCTAGACATCGACAATGCATGCTTTCATATTCCCATTCACCCTCTGTTCAGAAAATTCTTACATTTTTCTGTTTCCTCTCATTTTCAGTTTTGTGCTTTGCTCTTTGGACTCTCTATGGCTCCAGGGGTATTCGCAAAATGTTTGGGTCCTGTCATTGCCTTCTGCAAACTACAGGGAATTCTTATCTACCCTTATCTGGATGACCTGCTTATTCAAACAAAACATCCAGCTATCTTACAATAGAACCTTAGAACCACCATCTCCTTGCTCCTAAGCCTAGGATTCACTATCAGTTACAACTCTTCCCTAACCCCTTCTCAGGATCAGGTTTTCCTGGCTGGAGGATAAGGACAGACCTTATATTGGCCTTTCTACCTCTGGAAAAAGTGCAGTCTCTTCGACTTACTTCCAGCAGTTGCTTCCTCTTACCTCACTGACATTCAGAGAGTTTCTTAGGATGCTAGGGTTCATGGCTTCTGTTATATCAATGCTGCCTCTAGCCAGGCTTCACATGTGAAAGTTCCAGTGGATCCTGAAAACCCTCTGGTCCCAGCATGCTCACCCTCTGAAGTTGGTCCTTCCACTCCTACCCTGCCTGAAGAAGGAATTGCTTTGGTGGATTCAACAAATGTCTCAGAATCCAGGACTCCCCCTTCAGCCATCTCATCCAATTCAGGAGCTGTTTATAGATGCATCAGACCTGGGGTGGGGAGAGGCATTGGGGAACCTAAAGGTCCAAGGCTTGTGGCCTCCTTCACTAAGGAAGCAGCACTTCAACATCAAAGAGATGAGGGCTCTGATTATGGCCCTTCAAGCCTTCCATTCATCTCTTCAACCAGGTCCCTTGAAACTGTTCAGAGACACCACCACAGTACTTTGCATTGTGAACAAACATGGAGGGGACAAAGTTTTACCTACTCTGCAGGTTAGCACTCCAAGAGTGGGAGATTGCCATACAAGCAAAGGTCACATTAGCAGCTGTTTACATTCCGTCAGCTCAAAATGCCCACAAATGGATGATCCACAGGGATGTGTTTCTGAACATTCTGCACCAGTGGAGTACGCCTCAAGTAAATCTTTATGCCTCCCCTCTGAACAGACAACTTCCAAAATTTTGTGCCAGAGTCCCACATCCTCTGTTATGGAAGGTGGACCCACTGTCATTCTCATGGAAGGGAATGTTTCTCTATGCAACCTCCATCTTCCCACTTATTAAGAAAGTTCTGCTGAAAACTCAGCAAGACAACCCAAAAATCTTGCTGATTCCCCTTTTGGCCAAGACAGCATTGGTTCCCTCTTCTACAATTAGCCAAGGGTAATCATCACAAGTTACCTCACAGGGTGGATCTTAGCTTCATAGGTAAGTACTAGACTAACGGCCCTGGAGCCAATGCAAGCCTGGCCCAGTAGTGTTCCCAGTCATCTGCCTTACCAGTCGTTAGTTCCCTGTGCCCCTATCTAGCAATGTGATTGAAGTGATCCCTAAAGTGAATTTCCTACTTCCCATCCACTCATCAAGATTTCTCTTTAAGAGGGCCAATGAGGTGCTCTGCTTGACATGAATGGGGAGTTTATTCCAGAGTATTGGAAGTCACTGGGTTAGGAAACTATCCCTCTAGCAGGTTCTGTTTAATGTGGTGATAAGGTTGAGATCTTTGGAATGAGTAGCATGGAGGGATTGCGATTTTTTCAGATGAAGCATGTCTAGCAAAACTGAGTCAGACATGGCTCTGTATGTCAAGCAGAGATCACCTCTAAATAGGTGATATGAGATGGAGTAAAATTTAAGTTTTTAAGTCTATCTGCATAAGGCACATGTTTGAGTCCTAAGATCCTCATAGTGAGGAACTTCTGTGGCCTTTCCAGTTGTTGGAGGTGTCTAGTGAGTTACATGGCAAATGGAGCATTGTACTGTATGATGGGTCTAATTAGGGCTGAGTAGAGAGAGATAATAACTTCTTTTTTCTTAGATGAGAACCCTTTTGTGATGAGATGTGCCATGTAGAAGGACTTCCTAACTACAGTGGTGACGTGGCTATTGAAGGAGAAATTGCTATCTACCTGTGTCCCTAGATCCCTTATAACACCTTCAGAGTTAAGTGGGTTCCCCTCAATATGGTAGTTTGTGGGCACCATGTTTTTCCTGAAGGGAATGATGATGCATTTTTTGGCATTGAGCCTAAGGCCGTGGTTTTGGCACCAGTCGTTGGTTTCCATTAGGCCTTTTGAAGGGTGTCCACATCAGCTTGAGGATCAATAGTAGCTCCCAGTTTGCAGTCATCCGCAAATTTGCTTAACCAGAGTCCCCTTGGTGTTGGCCTGAACTTCAGAGACGTAGATACCAAACAGGTGAGGACCCAGAACCAATCCCTGTGGGACTCCACTTGTAACTGCCTGGTAGTCAGATTTGGAGTCACCTACTTTCATCATGTGGGTTCTGTCAGTGAGCCATTTTGCGACCCATCTAGTAATGTACGGGTTAGTGCCAAGATTAGTGAGCCTATCAATGATTCCAGAGTGTGGGATGGTGTCAAAGGCTTTGGCTAGATCGAGGCAGGCTGTGTGGACAACCTTGTCTTCATCCACCGCTCTGGTGACAGCTTCGAAGACGTCTATCAGATTGAGCAGACATGATCTGCCTTTCACAAATCCAAACTGCATGGAGTCCAGGGTTTGAAGGTTCCCTGTATCCTTATTTACAAGATCCGTAATAATAATACATTCCATAGCCTTACAGATCAGGCTCATCAAGCTGATGGGGTGGTAGTTCCCAGGGTCAGTAGTCGCACCCCCTTTGTGGAGTGGGATGACTGTAGCAGTGCGCCATTCAGTGGGGACAAAGCTAGAACTCAGGCTGTAATTGAACAGGGCACTCTGGTGTGGTGCCAGTTCTTTTTGTAGATCGTATAGAACACAAACCGGTATATTATCTAGTCCCATGGAAGCAGTTTCTACTTGTGCAGTCGTGATAATAGGGAGTTGGTATTCCTCGGGTATGTGGATGGGCCCTTTGGGAGGTGAGGGGGAAGTAAAGTTCACACTGAACCTGTCTGCCAAGATATTGGCAATATCAGTTTGTTCAGTATAAGTGGTGCTATTGTGCTGTAGCTCAGAGCAAATCTTTGTATTATTATGCAGACTCTTGACGTAACTAAAGAATGCCTTGTGGTTGTCCTTAGTATCTGTAGCAGTTTTGCTTTCATAACTAGCTTTGGTAGATTTGATGAGGGATCTCAATTTTTTACTGAGTTTTCCAAGGAAATTTTTCCAGTCATCAGACTTTATCCTTTTCTGCAGCAGTTTCTTTCTTCTGTTATAGAGTTTAATGGCAGCGGTCCACCAGGTTGGCTTCCTTTTTTTAGAGGAGAGCGTCTTGGTTCTGTTTGGGTCATACAGTGCCTTGGTGTATGATTCAGCAGCCATACTCCCATTCCCCATTTCTAAGAATGACGTGAAGCTTGCCACTTCTGTCCTTAGATAGCTCAAAATTAGCTTTGGAGAAGTTTTTCACTGTGGTTTCCTTTTTCTGAGGTGGAATTTGGATATCAATGGTGATTAACTTGTGGTTAGATCTGACCAGGGAGGGGTTTATCAAAGGAGTAGAGCAGCGGTCCCCATGTTTGTAATGACTAGGTTAAGAATGTTGTTTCTCCTAGTGGGGGTGAGGATGAGTTGGCCCAAGGCATTGGAGTTGATTAATTCCAAGAAACGTTGGGCAAAAGAGTTGGAGCAGGAGTAGTTGTTACAACTAATGGTGGGGTAGTTAAAGTCTCCCATTATAAGGGTATTAGGCTGGAATTTTATGTTTTCCAGAGTTTCCAGGAATGCAGAGTGTGAGTCAGGGGACATTGTGGGGGATCTGTAGCAGGCTACAACATGGACTATAGTTTTGTCCAGTGATAACTGTACCTGAAGTATTTCTGATGCTTTATGTTGGGCAACAAGTCTGGAGGTGTGTGCATCTTTTATGAAGATGGATACCCTTCTGCCTTTGGGGGTTCAGTCATCACATCCCTTAGGGCTATGGTTCAGATTTGGGGGCCGAAAGGAGTGATAACCTGGTAGTGCAGCGGTGCTCTCAGGTGCCTTGAACCAGATCTCTGTTACTGCACAGATGTTGATGTTCGCCAGTTTGTTTGAGAGCAAGTGAGTGCATTTTGTGGTTTAGATTTCTAGCATTGAGTAGCATAACCCTTAGGATGCTTTACTAGTATATGTTGTAGTGGTAAATTTGTCTTCAGGGCATTGCCTAAAAAAGGCACTATAGGGGTGGCAAGGGCCTTGGCCAGTATCCGGAATCCCAGGGGTGTCAGATGCAGGCCGTCTCTGGCAAAGCATCGAGGTCTGTCTATCATGTCATCCCAAGCAGACAGATACTGTATCCTCTTTGAATGACACCAGAAACTTAGCCAGTTGTTAAAGTCAATCATTTTCTGCTTGTACTCTGGTATCATTCTTGGTGACGGTAGGATGCCACTCAAGGCTAGGGTCATACCTGCCTGGGCTACAAGATTAGAGAGCTCCTCCATGTCTCTTTTCATGTAGTCCAGGAGGTACGTCTATGTACGATATTGGAGTCCGATTTATACTTGCTGTGGAGAGACCCAAGTGCATGCATTATGTGGCGAATCCTGGCACCCGACAGGCAGCTGACAGAGACTTTCTCCTTATTCAGCCTAGTGAGTGGGACGTCAGTGTGCCTTACAGTGGAGTCACCTATGACTAATGTGTGTGGTATATTGTTCTGCCTTAGGGTCTCAGCTTGAGTGGGATGGTTGCTTGCATTTGTGCCTCGGAGGTGTCTGTTGTTTGGGCAGGTTTTTTGAGAGAGCCTCTGCGAAAGTGGTCGTGTGTTTTGTGTTGCTATGTGATAGTGGTGGTGTGCTAACAGGGGGGCTGTGTGTTGTCTGTGATGTGATGTGTGTGTTGACCTTCTCCTCCTGAATGACTGACCCAGTCTTGGGATTGAAAGAGCGAAGCCTCAAGTTTGGCTAGGTACTTGCATCTCTCACAACTGGATGTGTTTGGAGGTAGGAGGAGAGGGTTGTCTGTGTACATGAGGCATTGCCTCGGGATGCCCAGGTTCACCAGGTTAATGGGAGAAAGCATTGGAAACTGACCTTTGGACATGCCTGGAAAAGTGATCAGCTTTTTAAGTACTGAGTTATTTATGCCTAGATTAAGTACTGAAGCTTTTTGTTTCCTTTATGGAAAGTTAGTGCTGGTGGAAGTGGGTGAACTAGCAATAAATGCTACAAGACGTTCTGAGCAAGTGCTGGATTTAAGGTCTAATTTGAGTGCTCAGATGTAAAGGTTTACAAGGTCTAAGGGAAAATTTGAAGAGCAGACTTTAAGGCACAGGTAATGGTTTTACCTTAGCTAAGCGTCACTGCGTTGCACAAACCTGCACAAACATGTTTTTTTTTTTAAACAGAAGGATGAAAGGGATAGAAATAGCCCAAAATGGCCAATAAAAATACAATTTCTGAGCTGAAACCACTTCTTTAGCAATAGATAGGCTAATCAGAGCTTACCACTCTCACTGATAAGCAGAGAAGCTTCCCTCTATCTCAGTAAGGTCTGGGCAACACAGAAACCTCAATACAGTCCTGGGATCAGCAAATCTGAAATCTGGACTATTCTAGTTACAGAAAGGTGGGAAACGAGCAAGGAGATAGTATTTTTCTTATCAAAAATACAACAATTAGAACTGCAAAAACATTTTAAAGCAGAAAAACAGCTAGCACACTTGAGTGTATAGCCTACAACAGTAAAACAGTGGAATTTAACTTAAAATGAGAAAATAAAGTGCAAACAATAAAACTTAACAGAATACAGTTGAAATAAGTAGCAAGACTTAATAAACGGCTAGAAAAAAAGTGTGGTAAGCAAAAAACAAGCAAAAGAAACAAAACAGAGGTACTTAAATCACTGAAAGTCCCTCCTCTGTCTTTCTGCTGCTGTAGAACTCTGCAGGATGCCCAGTCAGGATCTTGCTGAGGTTAAACAAGCTCAAAAACTGCACAAGTACGGTTTTTAAACAGAAAGATGAAAGGGATAGAAATAGCCCAAAATGGCCAATAAAAATACAATTTCTGAGTTGAAACCACTTTTTTAGCAATAGCTAGGCTAATCAGAGCTTACCACTCTCACTGATAAGCAGAGAAGCTTCCCTCTATCTCAGTAAGGTCTGGGCAACACAGAAACCTCAATACAGTCCTGGGATCAGCAAATCTGAAATCTGGACTATTCTAGTTACAGAAAGGTGGGAAACGAGCAAGGAGATAGTATTTTTCTTATCAAAAATACAACAATTAGAACTGCAAAAACATTTTAAAGCAGAAAAACAGCTAGCACACTTGAGTGTATAGCCTACAACAGTAAAACAGTGGAATTTAACTTAAAATGAGAAAATAAAGTGCAAACAATAAAACTTAACAGAATACAGTTGAAATAAGTAGCAAGACTTAATAAATGGCTAGAAAAAAGTGTGGTAAGCAAAATACAAGCAAAAGAAACAAAACAGAGGTACTTAAATCACTGAAAGTCCCTCCTCTGTCTTTCTGCTGCTGTAGAACTCTGCAGGATGCCCAGTCAGGATCTTGCTGAGGTTAAACAAGCTCAAAAACTGCACAAGTACGGTTTTTAAACAGAAAGATGAAAGGGATAGAAATAGCCCAAAATGGCCAATAAAAATACAATTTATGAGCTGAAACCACTCCTTTAGCGACAGATAGGCTGCTCAGAGCTTACTACTTCCACTGATGAGCAGAGAAGCTTCCCTCTATCTCAGTAAGGTCTGGGCAACACAGAAACCATAGAGTCCTGAGATCAGCAAATCTGAAATCTGGATTATTCTAGTTACAGAAAGGCAGGGAACGAGCAAGGAGATAGTATTTTTTGTTTTATCTTCTCACACAAGACAAGGGATCTCTTATTCACCCATATTTGGCAACACTGAATCTGACTCTGTGGGTTTCATAGTTTCATAGTTTCATAGTATAGTACTAGGCTATCTGCCCTGGGGCATTTGTAAGCCTAGCCATAGTGATGTGGCTTTTGCCACCCCATGAAATGGTACAAAAAATGTACAGAATAAATTTAGAATACTGTGCCTCTGTCTAGTAGTGACACAATGAAGGTCCCCTTATATAATAGAATTAGTTTACTGTGCCCCTGTCTAGCAGTGACACAGATGTGACCCCTGGGGTAAACTTACGATCTCCCATCCACTCATCAAGATTTCTCTTGAAGAGAGTCAGTGAGGGCTTTGCCAAATGAACTGGGATCTTGTTCCAAAGCATGGGAAGCCTCTGGGTTATGAATCTATCCCTCAGCATGTCCTATTCATACTTGTGCCGAGGTTTAAGTCTTTAGCTCTCGTGGTCCTGATGGATTTGGATTTTTTGAGGTGGAGCATGTCCATCAGATCCTGATTGGACATTGCCTTGTACGTCAGGCAGAGATCACCTCTGAGCAGGCGGTATGCTACTGAATAGAGCTGAAGTTTCTTTAGACTGGCAGAATAAGACATATGTTGGAGACCCTTGATCCTCTTGGTGAGGTACTTTTGTGGTCTCTCCAGCTGTTGCAAATGTCGGGTGAGGTACATATCAAATGGGGCATTGTACTCAATCATGGGTCTGATGAGGGAGGAGTATAGGGGTACAATGACATCCTTGGATCTGGATGTGAATCCCTTCATGATGAGGTGTGCAAGGTAGAATGTTTTTCTAACCACTTTGGCAACGTAGAATGTTTTTCTAACCACTTTGGCAACGTGGGTGTCAAATGAGAGGTCGCTGTCGACTTGGGTCCCTAGGTCTCTGATTACTTTTTCCATACTCAGTGGGTTGCTGTCTATGTGATAATTTGTGGGTACTTTGTTTTTCCCAAAGGGGATGACTATACATTTTTTGGCATTTAGTTTAAGGCCGTGACTCCGGCACCAGTTGTCCATTTCTGTGAGGCCTTTTTGTAGGATGTAGGTGTCCGCTGGTGTATCGACTATGGCGCCTAGTTTGCAGTCATCTGCGAACTTTGTCAGCCACAGCCCTCCCATTTTTGCTTTAACATCTGAGAAATAAATGCCGAACAAGAGGGGTCCCAGGACAGATCCCTGTGGGACACCACTTGTGACTGGCTTTGAGTTAGACATTGCTCCAGCGATTTTAACTTTATGGGTTCTGTCCTTTAGCCAGTTTGCAACCCATCCAGTGACATAAGGATTTACGTTTAAGCTGTTGAGCTTATCTATGATGCCTGAGTGGGGTATTGTGTTGAAGGCCTTAGCCAAGTCCAGGTAGGCTGTATGGACTGCTTTGCCCTCATCAATGGCTCTAGTGACTGTTTCGAAAAAGTCAACCAGGTTCAAAAGGCAGGATCTGCCCTTTACAAAGCCGAACTGGGTGGGGTCAAGTGTCTGTAGGTCCCCTATGTCTCTGTTTATGAGTTCCATAATGATTCTTTCCATAGCTTTTCAGTCCAGGCTGGTTAAGCTTATGGGGCGGTAGTTTCCAGGGTCTGTAGAGGCACCCCCTTTGTGGAGTGGGACCACTGTTGCTGTACGCCAGTGTTCAGGTACATATCCCGAAGTAAGGCTAAGGTTAAATAGCATTTTTATGTGTGGGTTTAGCTCCTCTTGGAGTTCACGTAACATGCAACCCAGGATACCGTCAGGTCCCATTAATGCTGTGTTTTTAGCTTTGTTTAGGGCGGTTCTCACTTGGACATCTGAGATGACAGGGAGATTACATTCAGCTGGGATAAGTATTTCTTCTTTTGGGGGTGAGGGAGGGAAGAAATTTGCACTGAACCTGTCAGCCAGAATGTTGGCAATATCTGTGGGTTCAGTGTATTTTTTGTATGTGTGAACCAACTCTGAGCATATCTGAGGGTTTCCGCCCAGGTTTCTAGCATAGCTGAAGAAGGCTTTGTGGTTATCTTTAGTCTCCTTAGCGATTTTTCTCTCAAAGTTGGCCTTAGATGTTTTTATGAGAGAACGTAGTTTTTTGCTAATGTTGATCAGAGATGTCTTCCCTTCATGGGATTTTGCTCTGACGTGCAGTAGCTTCCTTCTTTTGTTATACAATTTGTTAATGGCTGAGGTCCACCAGACAGGACGCTTGCCTTTGGTGGAGAGGGACTTGGATTTATTTGGGATTGCATGATCCATGCATTCTTGGAGATGTCCATAGAAAGCATTTGTGAAGGATTCGGCATTGTGGGATGTGGTATCCACTGGCACAGTGGGCTTAAAGGATACCATCTCAGTCTTAAGAAGAGTGAAGTCTGCTTTTGAGAAGTTTTTCACTGTAGTGTTTTGTGCTGGGGGTGGAGGTGGGATATGTATATCCAGGGTGATTAGTTTGTGGTCAGATCTCACTAGTGAGGGGTATACTTCGGTGTGGAGCATTTTGTCCCCATGTTTGTGATGATCAGGTCTAGTATATTATCTCCCCTAGTGGGAGAGGTGACTAGTTGTTCCAGTGCATTTGAATTTATGAATTCCATGAACCTTTGGGCTAGGGTATTAGGGCTAGAATAATGTACCCAATCTATGTTTGGGTAGTTGAAGTCTCCCAGTATGATGGTATTTTGTGATACATTCATATCCTCCAATGTCTTCAGGAAGGCTGAGTGGGGTTCTTGAGATTGGGAGGGTGGTCTGCAACATGCTACCAGTTGTATAGCAGTTTTGCCTATGGTTAGTTGCTCCTGTATGGTCTCTGATGCTTCATGTGTTGCTACTAACCTGGAGGTGTGGGTGTCCTTGATGAATATGGACACTCCCCCTCCCTTTGTGGTTCGGCCCGGGTTTTGGGGCCGAAAAGCATGATACGAGGTATAGCCTGGTAGCGCTGGGGTGCTAGGTGATAGGCTTCTGATTCCTTTCAGACACCTTTTCTATGAGGGCGTGCTATTAGTCCTGCAGGATGCCAGAAAACCCAAAACAAGGAGATCCTACTTATCTAAATTGAAGAGGGTTTCCATCTGGTATCTTAACAGGTGACTACATCCATTTTCAGTGGATATACCCCTAGTCCTGTCTTATCTGGGTGAACTGCTCAAGGCTGAATTGGCTTATTGTTAAGTTAATATCCACTTATCAGCCATTTCTGCATGTCTGCCTTTATCTCCTCCTTTCACTTCTAGTCTAGAAGTTAAGCTTTTTTTAAGGGTATCTTTCACATCAGGCCTCCCAGGAAGCCTGTTCCTTCTCCCTGGGATTTGAATTTTGTTCTGGAAAAACTGACACACAGACACCTCTTGAACCTGCAGCTTCAGCTTTGATATTTTGGACTTGGAAAATTGTTTTACTGGTAGCCATCATTTCTGCTAGAAGAGTTTCTGAACTCCAAGATTTAATGGCTTCACAACCCTTTCTAATCTTCCACAGGGATAGAGTGTCTCTTCGTACCAACCCTTCTTTCATGCCTAAAGTGGTTAATGACTTGTCCCTTAACCAATCTCTTCACTTTTCTACCTTTTTCCCTACTCCTCAAAACTCAAGTTAAAGGGTGCTTCACACCTTGGATGCACATAGACAACTCAGATTTTACCTGGATAAGACCAAATCCATTAGAAGTATGAGCAATTGTTTGTTTCTTTTCACCCCAGGGATTGGGAAAATTTGTCTCTAAAAAGACTATTTCCTCCTGGATCTCTAGGGCCATTTCTTTCTGCCATGTGCCTCAGGGGAAAACACTCTCTTCCTCAGTTATAACCCATTCCTGTAGAGCTGAAGCTTCCTCTGGGGCATTCTTCAAGAGTCTGGATATTGCTCTATCCTGGAAGCAGCTACTTGGCCCTCTGTCCAGACATTCACAAAACAATACAAATTGGACTATCTCAAGATCCAGAGCAGGTTTCGCCAGGACAGTTCTGCATGGTTTCATGGAGACTTCCAGTGCTCCAACCTCCCTTTCCCACTCATGAGCTTTGGTACTCTCCCTCATGTTATGAATACTGCAACATGGGAATAGGACATAGAGGAGTTGTGTAAAATCTTACCATAACCATAGATGTCCTTCTCTTCCATGTTGCACTATTCTATCCCACCCACCTTCCCACTTGGTTCACGGTTTCTCTGGATGATGTTTGGTTTACCTCTTATCTTTGGACTGGCGTTCTGACTGGGGCATTCAGTTCTGAGGATGGTGCGTGCAGATGTCACTTTTATGACCAACATTGACTGCATCCTGTGTGCAGTGTCGCACGTACCCAGCAGTAGGTTAAGTCTTTGGTATACTGGTTGGACATTCGGTTCGCCTAGGCGGGGAATCCCTCATGTTGTGAATACTGCAACATGGAAAAGAAGGACATCTATGGTTATGGTAAGATTTTACACAGCTATTCTTTTTTCATATATTGGTATTAGTAAAGGAAGTTAGGAACCCTGCTGCTAAGACATCTTACCTGGTAAGATGGGCTTAATTCTCTATTAGGTATGAGAACTGTAGCGTAGAACCCAAGACCGTTTTTGTTTATCAAGCTGTACTTTATTTAACATGCACATGCTTGTTTGGCAAAGTATTATGTTGCACTTATGTCAAAAATCAGCTTTTCAGATATCTTGTCTTGATTTCCCCTGAGCTGACTATTACCATCTATCCCTGTAGTCTAGCATTTTTAAGAGGGTCCTCCATTTGAGGTCCCCAAGAAGCTAGTGCCCTCAGAACATCAATATGTTAACTCTCTCTCTCCCTCCTTTTGAACAAGTTAGTTCAGCACTGTTAAATTCTTATTTATTGAGAGCCTAGAGCCTACACAGTACTTCACAAGGGCAGGGTAGCCCTCAGTTCAGTCCCTATTGTATGCCTAAGGTTGTCTTGAAGCTGGCCTTGAATCAAATTGTTCATCTCAGTCTGATCCATTAAAGCAAGGTAAAGAAGCAAGAAGGTGTTACTCCAGACTGACATGCTTAGACAGTTACACTGTTGTAGAGCAGATCTTTGTCTCTGGGAAACTGAGCAGCCCAGTGTCTAGTCCAGCTCTAAGTGACTTTTGCTTGTGAATCCTTCGGTTATGAACAGCATAAAAAGCTCTGCAAGAGCATGTTGAAGTACACTGTACATAGGCAGCAGTTACTGCACCTGCTTTTTTCAGGAATGTTTCAGGTTTGAACACTTATGAGGCAGGCATCTGGACCTCTAGCCACAGTTTCTGTAGGCATTATAAGTTGGACATTATTTCAATCAATAGAATAGGGTTTGCTGCTGTGGTTTTGTAAGGTTTATGTGCACCCCCACTTTTGGTCTGTAGCCAGGCTTCACACTATGCTAATACTTTTCATAGTTAATGTAAGTGATACTTAATCACTATGATTAACATCACTTGATCAGTCGTTAAGCATGTACCTGTAAAACTCAGCATAGTACTGTTGAAGTAAAAAAATAACCCAAATTGGTTGGAGTTAGTTTAATGGTTAGGGTGTTTACCTCACACAGAAGAGGCACAGGGTTTATTGGCTAGGCTTAAAATAGCCCACAAGGGCTACTAGCCTATTATTTGCCTATGAACCTGTGAAGCTATCGACAAGTCCAAAAATATTGTATCTAGTGGAATCCTGATTTGTAACCATTAAAATATGGATAAAATTAAGTATTGATAGAAACTGAATTAGTAAATATGTAATCTAGAAATCAGAATAATTGTAAATTTGTCTGTGAAAGAGGTGCACCTGGAGACATAGGTTCATAGGTGTGTACTAAGCCAATGGCCCTGGAGCCTTTACAAGCCTAGCTCTTGGAAGTGCTCTGGCATCATGCTGCCCGTTAGTTCCTGGTGCCTCTATCAATTAGAGCCACTGGAGTGATCCCCAGGGTGAACTTTCTATTTCCCATCCACTCATCAAGATTTCTCTTGAAAAGGGCCAGTGAGGTGCTCTACTTGACATGTATGGGAAGTCTATTCCAGATCATGGGCAGACTCTGGGTTATGAACCTGTACCTCCAGCATGTTCTGTTGATTGTGGTAATTAAGTTGAAGTCCTTGGAGCATGTGGTGCAGAGGGATTGAGATTTCTTTAGGTGTAACATTTCTAACAGGGCTGAGTCAGACATGGCTTTGTACGTCAGGCAGAGATTGCCTCTTAATAGACGATATGAGACAGAGAACAGCTGGAGTTTTTTGAGTCTGTCCATGTAGGGCATGTGTTTAATGCCTAGGATCCTCCTCATGAGGTACTTTTGTGGCTTTCCAGCTGTTGCAGGTGTTTAGTGAGGTATATGCCAAATGGGGCATTATACTTGATGATTGGTCTAATGAGGGAAGAGTAGAGAGAGATGATGACCTCTTTCTTCCTGGATGCAAAACCCTTGGTAATGAGATGTGCCACATAGAAGGACTTTCTAACCACAGTGGCAATGCGGTGGTTGAAGGAGAGGTTGCTGTCAATCTGTGTCCCCAGATCTCTTATAACTCCTTCAGTGTTCAGCAGGCTACCATTAATGTGGTAATTAGTGAGAACTGGGTTTTTCCCAAAGGGAATGACGCCGCATTTTTTGGCATTAAGCTTAAGGCTATGATGTTCTTCATGTTTCACTATTGCAGTCATTACATTTGCGTAATCTGCTGGCAGGTTGCCCTCAGTCGGCCTGAATTCCAAAGTCTTGCATCCTGCGTCGTTTGCTGTCTTCTCTTCCATGACGTCAGGTCATCAGGGGTATAAAACATGCAGCCACCGCCATTTTCTTTAGTCTTTCTTGCCGTGCGCTGCCCGAAACAGAAGCATTTCGCAAGTGCCGGTCAGCCGACTACTGAAATATTCGCGTTTGAGTTTCAGAACCGAAGTCTTCAATAAAGCTAAGTACCCCGTTGGGGAAACTTTTTTCTTGCTTTTTACCGATGTCAGAAAAAGTTAATAATTGTATTACTTTTGGGAAGCAAATACCTCATAAGGATTTCCATTTATACTGTATTCCTTGCCTAGGCCCTGATCACATAGTGCCTGGCTGTCGGTTTTGTGCTAGATTTAACCAACGCACTATTAAGCGTCGGTATATTTTTGCATGCAAGTATTTTGGAAACAGATTTAACTACCCAGAGATGTCGTTGGATAGCAATCAGACTACCGGAGTACATAAAAAACGCAAAGAAAAGGACAGAGAAAGGCAGTCGAGATCCAGAACCGATGATGAAGCTTCTCCTAAGCCAGTCACCGGTTCACCAGTACTCAGTGAGGCACTTTCACAGTCCCTGATACCCACTACCTTCAAGTCACAGGCCTATACCAACACCCATGTGGAGTCCGGCATGCTGCAAGATACTCAAGGTATTGGACTGACGGATGTATCTCCCTCGGCTGGGTCTGGAGCCACTGAGCAGGCACCGGCTTCTGAGGGTGTATTCAGACCTCAACATTTTTATATCAATCTGACGAAAGCTGCAAAACTAAAGGCAAAGACACCTTCTAAAACTAAAAAAAACTACGCCTGAGCCACGTGCACAGGCCTCTATGCCTAAAAAACAGATGATCAAAATGGCTGAAGACCTTATTACCTTGATCAGGGGTACCCATCCCCCTCCTGATAAGAGGCCTAGGCAAGACACTGACTGTGAATCTTCAGATCAGGTTTCTATTTCTTCTGATTCCTCTTCTGATCAGGAATTATCTTTACCTCCCTATGAGGATTCTGATGCTGAGGAGTCTATTCCATCTGCATCTCCTCCTGAGGATTATTAATTTGGAGAAACCTTGCATACTTTGAGGGAGCATTTTCACTGGGAGAGTCAAGACTTCTCAGAATCAAAAAAGAGGCTCAGGGATTTCCTCCTTCTCCCTCAGCACAAGCCTTTAGCCATTCCCCCTGTGTTAGACATTGTGGATGATGTTTTTTCAGAGTTAAGCCTGACCCCTGACTCTTTACCTCCGGCTCCCACTAAGCCAGGCAGGTATTACATGGTCCCTGACCCTCATAAATTTTTATTTAGAAACCCTTCTGCTGATCCTGAAACCATTTCACAGGGTCCAAAGGGAATTAAGGCCTCAAAAGCAAAAAACCCTACCCCCTCCGGCAGAGATTCAAGGACACTGGACAGATGGGGAAAAAAGGTTTATACATCTGCAACCTTGGCAATCAGGGCCTTAAACTGTCAATTTCATATGTTTAAGTACCAACAACATGTTATGGGATTGCTGAAACAGAAAATGATGTTGATTTCAGAATGTGCAGAAAATAAGGAATTGCAGGAGTTATTGCATGTAGCTGAACAAGTTGGAAAGCATACTTTGCAATGTGGTTTTGATTCTTTAGAGGCCTCCTGCAGGGCCGCAGTTACTGGATCTGTGATTAGGAGGCATGCCTGGTTAAAGGAACACATTTTGCCTGATCATGTTAAAGCTAAATTGCTAGATGCACCTTTACAGCATGATTCTCTGTTTGGTATTAAGGCAGAAGAGGTTTTAAAGAAAATGGAAGACAAAGCTAAGTCTATGCAAACTGTTAAAGATTTCTTACAAGTGCAGCCACCTAGATTCAGTAGACACTGGCCTACAAAAAATTGGTCCTTTCCTGTGTCAGACAGAGCTCAAAGGGGCAAATCCAGATGCCCTAAGGGTTCCAGGTACAAGGCTCAGGACTCATACAGGTCAAAGTAATGGGGCGCATCCACCTCCAAATCTGGAGGAGATAAAGCGCAAACCTACAGAAAGCAATCCCAATGACTTCCCTCTGCCTACACCAAGCACTTGTCTTTTGGCAGCACCCATAGGGGGAAAATTAGCACTTTTTGCTCAAAATTGAAATTTAATAACCCAGGACAAGTGGGTACTGAACATCGTATCACAGGGACACAGATTCCATTTCCACACTCTGTCAGTGACAATGGTTGGCCAGACCTGCCGAAAAAACAATGGGCAGAGGCACAAAAACAAGTTACGTCCCTCATGGATATGGGGCCCATTCAGACAGTGTCAGAACAGGAAAAAGGACAAGGTTATTACTCAAGACTGTTCTTGGTAGCCAGAAAGGACAAGGCCTGGCAGCCAATACTGGATTTATCTATTTTGAACACATACCTGGACATTCCAAAATTCAAAATGCTCACTTTGCAACAGCTTCTTCCCATGCTGGGCAAGATTGCTTGGCTGGTGACTTTAGACTTAAAAGAGGCATACTTGCATGTTCCAATAAGAGAGTCATGCATTAGATACCGCAGATTCAAGGCAGGCTTAAAGAATTACCAATTCTCTGCACTGCCCTTTGGTTTATCTGCTGCGCCCAGGGTCTTTACAAAGTGCCTGGCACCAGTAATTGCATTTTGCAGGTAAAGAAGTATTCAAATATATCCTTACTTGGATGACTGTCTCATTCAAGCAGAGAACAAGGACACTCTTATACGACACCTGCCATTTGTAAAAAGGCTTCTAGCATGCCTAGGGTACACAATAAATGAAAAGAAATCACAACTGGTACCATCTCAAAAGATAACATTCCTGGGTGCAAGCTTGCATACAACTGCTCAGATGGCTTACCTCACGCCAGACATACAAAGGCAACTGACTACTTACTTCAAACTGATGGCAACAAAAACCCAGTCTTCTGCAAGACAGATTCTGCAGGCTCTGGGCTTCATGGCATCCTGCATCCTACTAATTCCATATGCAAGACTGCATATGAGGAAGCTTCAATGGTACCTAAAAAGTTTATGGAGTCAACATTCACACAGTCTGGAAACAATGATTCCTCTCATCCCCTGCCTGCAACAGGAGTTTCTATGGTGGGCAAAGGCCTGTCACCAAAACATGGGATGGCCCTTCACTCTAACCCCTGCCAGCCAAACCTTAACAACAGATGCATCAGATTATGCCTGGGGGCCCACATGGCAGGTAGATGCATTCAGAGCATATGAGCACCAAATCAGATGCATCTACATATCAACCAGAAAGAGATGCTAGCTGTTCAAAATGCCCTAACAGCCTTCAAGGACTTACTTCATCCAGGACAACTACTGATAAAGATGGACAATGCCACAGTCATGTGGTATATAAACAAGCAAGAGGGCACACACTCATACCCCCTTTGCAGATTAGCCATGGCACTGTGGGACACAGCTTTGACCTAACAAATAAATCTTCAAGCTCAATTCCTGCCAGGAAAACAGAACACTCTGGCAGACGATTTAAGCAGAAACCTTATGGATCTTCACGAGTGGAAACTAAATCCTCAAGTATTCAGCATGATAACAGAGAAATGGGGGAGTCCAGACATAGATCTGTTTGCCTCCCCTCAAAATTCTCAATCGAAAAAATTCTGCACAGGGACTTATCACAGACAAGCATGGAAAGTGGATGCCCTATCCTTCAGTTGGAAAAACCTGTCAGTTTACGCCTTTCCTTCTCTGCCTCTTCTACCCAAGATCCTCCGTCAGACAAGATGAGCCAAAGATGATATTAATTGCCCCGGACTGGCCCCACCAATACTGGTACCCAATCCTAAGGAACTTGTCTCAATACCCAGCTTGGACCTTGCCTCAAAGACCACAACTACTGTCCCAGCAAAACAATCAGATCCTACACAATCAACTGCAGACTCTGAACCTGGCAACATGGTTAATCATGTAGTCATATGAATGATACCTCTCAGTAAAGCTGTGATGGATGTCATTTTGGAAGCCAGAAGGCCTAGTACTAGAAAATCTTATGCTGACAAATGGAAGAGATTCTGTGCTTGGAATCAAGCACAAGGAACTGATACAGCAGAACCACATATTCCCCAGATATTACAATACTTAACTGGGATGCTTGACAAAGGCCAGTCTTTCTCATCAATCAAAGTCCATGCCTCTGCCATTTTGGCTCATTACAATACAGAGCCACCAATCTTTTCTCATCCTTTACTAAAGCAATATCTTAGAGGAGCCAAAAACTTAAGGCCTCTTAGAAGATCACCATTACATGCATGGGACCTTAATTATGTGTTGGAAAAACTCACCCTGCCTCCATTTGAACCAGCTGCTACTGCTGATATAAAGTTATTATCATGGAAGACAGCTCTGCTACTAGCAATTACTTCAGCAAGAAGAGTTTCAGACCTACAGGCCCTTATGGCTGTAGAGCCTTATGTCATATTTTACCCAGACAGAGTGTCTCTGTGGACAAATCCTACTTTTATGCCTAAGGTGGTTTCCAGTGTGACTCTTAACCAAACAATTCATCTGCCAACCTTTTATCCAAATCCGCAGAACAAAGGGGAGATAATTCTGCATTCCTTGGACGTACACAGACAGCTAAGATTCTACTTGAGCAGGATAAAAGCTCTAAAGAAAAACTGAGCAATTACTAGTGTCATATGCTGCAGGAGCAGAAGGAAAGGGTATCTCAAAGCAGACAATTTCAAAGTGGATAAGCCACTGCATCAGTTTCTGCTACTTACACCATGGTAAACTTGTGCTCATGGGCATTAGGTCTCATTCCACCAGAGCTGCAGCTACTTCGTCAGCCTTTCTCAGAGGAGTACCAACCAAAGACATTCTAGAGGCTGCTACTTGGAGTTCTGTTCACACCTTTCCAAAGCATTACCATTTGCCTCTACTCTAAGTCCAGGGCAGGCTTTGCCACTGCAGCGCTGCAGGGCCTTATAGCCACACCTAATGCTGTTTAGCTCCAGCCTGCCAACCATAGCTTTGGGATTCTACCCAAATGTAATGACTGCAACAATGAAACACGAAGAACATAGTACAGTTGTGTACACTTGCCATAAATGTAGATGTTCGAGTGTATTCACTGATGCACTCCAGGTTACCTTCCCGCCATCCCCCTGTCAATCTACAGTTTATCTTTCCTTCTCTATCTTCTACAACCTATGTGGTGTATTTGCTTGTAGATGAAGGTAAAGTTTATATTGATGCATGCATGTATATATATATATATATATATATATATATATATATATATATATATATATAAAATATTGCTACCTTTTTGGGGCACCTGACATCGGGGGCAAGAAAAACTAAAGAAAATGGCGTTGGCTGCATGTTTTATACCCCTGTTGACCTGCCGTCATGGAACAGAAGACAGCAACTGACGCAGGACCCAAGACTTTGGAATTCAGGCCAACTGAGGGCAACCTGCCAGCAGATTACCCAAATGTAATGACTGCAACAGTGAATACACTCGAACATCTACATTTTGTGGTAAGTGTAGTGTACACAACTGTACTGTTTTGACACCAGTCATTGGTCTCAGTGAGCCCATTCTGTAGGATGTCTACATCACTTGTGGAGTTAATAATGGCTTCCAGCTTGCAATCATCTGCGAACTTGATCACCCAGAGTCCCCCTGTGTTGGCCTGGACTTCTGAGAAGTAGATGCCAAACAGGAGTGGACCTAGGACCGATCCCTGTGGGACTCCAGTCGTGACTGGTCGTCAGTCTGACTTGGAGTCTGCTACTTTAACATTGTGGGTTCTGTCTGTGAGCCAGTTTGCAACCCAACTAGTGATATAGGGGTTGATGCCTAGTTTGGTGAGTCTATCAATAATTCCTGAGTGGGGAATGGTATCAAAGGCCTTGGCCAGATCGAGGTAGGCTGTATGAACTGCCTTGCCCTCCTCCACAGCTCTGGTGACTGACTCAAATAAGTCAACCAGGTTGAGCAGGCTTGGTGTGCCCTTCACAAAACCAAATTGCGTGGGATCAAGAGCTTGGAAATTCCCTATATACTTATTAATTAGGTCCATGATGATGCGCTCCATTGCCTTACATATCATACTTGTCAGGCTAATGGGGCGATAATTCCCAGGGACTGTAGTCGCTCCCCCTTTATGGAGAGGGATAATTGTAGCAGTGCGCCATTCTGTTGGGTCAAAGCCTGAGGTGAGGCTGTGATTGAACAGGACACACAGGTGTGGTGCCAGTTCATGCGCCATTCTGTTGGGTCAAAGCCTGAGGTGAGGCTGTGATTGAACAGGACACACAGGTGTGGTGCCAGTTCACTTTGTAGTTCACGTAGAACACAGTCAGAGATATTGTCGGGTCCCATGGAAGCTGTATTCTTGGTCTTGAACAATGCAGCTTTAATCTGTGCTGCAGTAATGCTGGGTACCTGGCACTCTTCCAGTATTGTGATTGGTCCTGTAGGGGGAGAGAGGGGTAAAGCTGGCACTGAATCTTTTGGCCAGTATGTTGGCAATATCTGTTGGCTCAGTATAGGAGGTACGATTGTGCAGTAACTCAGAGCAAATCTGGGTATTTCCGTGGAGATTTTTGATATAACTGTAGAAGGCTTTGTGGATGTTTTTATTGTCTGCCGCAATTCTGCCTTTATAGCTAGCTTTAGAGGTTTTGATGTGAGATCTCAACTTTTTGTTGAGGCTAATAAGGGAGTTTTTCCAGTCTTGGGACTTCACCTTTTTTTGCAACAGTTCTTCCCTTCTGTTGTAGAGTTTAATGGCAGGGGACCACCAGATTGGCTTCCTTTTCTGGAGGAGAGCATCTTGGTTCTGTTGGGTATGGCTAGTTCCATGCATTTATGTACGTGCTCGTACAGTGCATTGGTGTATGATTTGGTGGTTATGTACCTATTTTCCATTTGCATGGGTGCCGTGAAGTTAGCCACCTCTGTTTTTAGGGGGTCTATTTCAGCATTTCAAAAATTTAGTAGTTCGAATCACTAAATATCGAACTGAAATGATCGAACTATTACATTTTCGAATGCAGATAAAAAAAAAAAAAAAAAACTAAAGGGTGTAGGCCCCACACCCCCCACTACTTAAATATACCAACTCCGAGACCACACTACATTGAAGTAAACGGAAATCTCTCCTTACGGAGATTTCCGCTTACCCGTTCGATGTTCTGCACTTTCAGCATTCTCGCAGCGACAGTATCATATTCAATATTGTCAGCATTCGAGATGCTGATGGGAACCAGCTCAAAGTCAGCTTTGGAGAAGTTTTTCATGGTGGTCACCTTTGTTGGTGGTGTGGGTGAGATGTGGATTTCCATGGTAATTAGTTTGTGGTCGGATCTAACCAGGGAGGAATTGACTATTGGTGTTGAGCAACGGTTACCCATGTTAGTAATAACCAGGTCAAGGATTTTGCTTCCTCTAGTGGGGGTAAGAATGAGCTGGTCCAGCGCATTGAAATAAATGAATACATCCCCTAAAAGAGTGCAGAGAGCCATATTCAGGTGGTTGTGGTAGTGAGTTCTATAGCTCAAGAGCAGAAAAAAGCAAGACTAGACTCTGCAAATGAGTAAAGTGTGAACCTAGGAATCCCCAGGAAATACCATAGCAGATGTGTAGGGTTCCCTAGAAGGTCATAGGGCACCAAAAGGTCTTCAATGCATTGAATCTAAATGGTTCTGCCATTAGTAGAGTTATGTGCGTGTACGTTCCATAGCCAGTGATGTTTGATTATAGAGATCACTGCTGCATTATAGGTGACCTCCTCCTTCCCTTGACATATTTGTTTTCCCTACTGTAGTTGGGAATCTTATAAAAACTTATTCAGATATATTATGCTACTCCTATACCTGATTTGTGGCCTGTTAAATATAATGTGTGTATAGGCTTGTTTTGGTGCCCTCAATCACCTGTCAACCAGAAAAGAACTGAAAGCTGTGTGGGCTGGTGTTCCCTTTATAGTGTACATCTGCTGAATCTGTACAGGGGGAGAGTCCAGCCCCACGTAGGGGTCATCCACTACTCTGGAAGTCAGGCTCGTTAGTCGGTCATTTACTTACAGTGTGATCTCCATTCATCACAAGTGTTACTGTACCTGGGATCCTTATACTTAAACAAGTGTGGTTATGATGAGTATATTCATACAAATGTACTGTGTCCTTCTTAAATTCCTAAAAGCACATGGCATTTCTGTTGGCACTCCCACTCACAGCATTAATCTGTATGTCTTCCATTGTTTCCTGGTGCCTAGAAAACTTGAGTAAGTATTCAAATTCCCAAATACCTGCTTGCCATGTACTTTCAGTCATCTATCATGTTTGTCATATTTCCTATCCCAAGCAAATATTTATAGAAAACAGAACGTCAATATAACGCCTGTACGAAGCAAATGCTTCCAATAGGTAAGGCAAAAACAACAACAGTAAACCAAAAACCAACAATGGGAGCGAAACACAGTAGATGTGCCAATAGTTCATCAAATGTCCGCAAAACTTCAATAGTCACAATAAATCGATGAAAAAATCCGTTACAAGCGGAGACTCATTCAGCTCGAGGACAAACTTTAATATATATTTATAGAAAACAGTTGCATCTGAGCTTGCCTTTTATCTCCACTAACATAATGTCCTTCATCACACTAGCTTTGCTTTAGGCAAATTGATAGCAGGCCAACAACCAGTGCTGTCCTTGTTTAAGTGCGACGTGGTAAAGCGGCCCACACAGCCTATCTGGACCTCGCCAAGGCCTTCAACACCATCCCCCACTCTGGAATCATAGATAAACTTACAAAGCTGGGCATAAATCCCTACGTCACTTGATGGGTTGCCAACTGGCTTACTGACAGAACCCAGACTGTAAAAGTAGCCAATTCAAATTCAGCTCTAGACAAGTGATAAGTGGAGTACCTCAGGGTTCAGTTCTGGGACTGCTCTTGTTTGGCATCTACTTCTCGTACAGGCCAACACTAAGGGACTCTGGCTAACAAAGTTTGCAAATGACTGCAAACTGGGAGCCATTATTGAATCACCAAATGATGTGGATAGTCTACAAAAGGGGCTTACAGAAACAGATGCTTGGTGCTAGAGCCATGAGCTCAAGCTTAATGCCAAGAAATGTATAGTTATCCACTTTGGGAAAAAACATGTACCCATGTATTACCACATAGGTGGCAGTAAACTAAACACCGAAAGTGTGATGAGAGACTTAGGGAATCCTTCTATGTGGCACACCTCATTACTAAGGGCTTTTCATCCAGAAAAAAGGAGGTCATTGTCCCACTGTACTCATCCCTCATTAGACCCATTATGGAGTACAAAGCCCCATTTGGTATGTACCTCACAACACATCTTCAACAGCTGCAAAGGCTGCAGAAATACCTCACTAAAAGAATCACAGGCCTAAAGCAGATGCTCTCTGCTGACCGTCTAAGAAAACTCCAGCTATACTCTATGGTATATCGTCTACTCAGAGGCAATCTCTGTTTAACATACAAGGCCATGTCAAACCCTGAGCTGTTGGACATGCTCCACTTAAAGAAATCCCAATCCCTCAAAGCGACATACTCCAGGGATCTAAACCTTGTCATCACAATGAACAAAACATGCTGGAGGGATAGGTTCCTGACCCAGAGACTCCCCATACTCTGGAATAGACTGCCCGTACATGTCAAGCAGAGCGGCTCCTTGGCCCTGTTCAAAAGGAACCTTGACGATTGGATGGGAGATAGGAAATTCACCCCGGGGATCATGTGAGTTGCCCTGCTAGACAGGGGTCCAGGGAAGTAAATATTATGGGAAGAAATATTCAGGGAATTGTTATGGCTAGGCTTGTATAGGCCCTAGGCCCAATAGCCTAGTACCAACATATAAACATGGAAAATGAAGCTCTTATTGCTGTCATGTTTTTGACCTCTGTAAGACTTTCAGTTCTGGTTTTTATTAGGGGAGCTTAATGCTCAGTTTACTTCATGAGCAACCAGTCCATTGGGTACACATAAACAAGACTTTCTCCGTCTTTAACGTGCAAGGAGGAATTCCTCCGTAATTGCTCCATGGCCATTTATTGGTATTTATTTCTGAATGGGGCTTTGCATCCACATTCTGGGAAAGTGTTACTTGCTGTGTAGATAACATGGTAATCACCAGTCTAGCTATTCACTAGATGTGATCAAAGAAGAGCTACAAAAAGCCACTTCACCTTTTTTTGGCTCTTAGGTAGTTAACAAGGAATTTGGAAAATAAAGAGCATCATTTTTGGCTGGCTCAATATCATGGACTTCCCAAGCCTAAACCAGGAAGAGCCATCATACCATCTTTTGCCATTAATCTAGGAACTGTACAAACCTTTAAATAAATTATTATTCTTTAAAACAGAAACTGAGTATGTTCTGAAGAAACTCAAAAAAACATGCTTAAAAGCTGCTACCTAGTAATTAGATCCCTCACCAAAGAAACTAGCCTAGTTCTCCTAAAAAGGTGTCATCTTACTTATTCTAAATTATGGCTTTCCACTTCCCACACTGGCAAACACTAGCAAAACCATTGTCCAGTTGTTAAAGAAAATGTGCAGGTTCATGGTACACACCTGTAAAATTAAACACCACTGCAAAGTCTGATTAGACGCTGATTGTGTATCATGTTACCCACAGGAGCATATATTTATTTATTTAACATTTGTTTACCGGGAAAGTCTGTCTGGGAAATGGAACCCATTTTCAGTGGAGGCCTGGGGAGAAAAGTTCCAGAGCAATATGCAACTAACACTGAATACAAAATTAACATTGAATACAAAATGCATCAAATATAGAGTATGCACCACATTCCAGAATTACAAAAGATACTAAAATAGAGTGGACATTGTGTAATATATACAAATGCATAAAGCATAAAATTTTTGAAATCACCTAGAATGCAGGGTATTTTTAACTTATATGGTGAGGAGCAGAAGCAACTTGTATAGTAAAAATACAAGCATGAGATTTCAGGTGGGTGTAATATTCGACATTGTCAACCAGATCACATAAATATGCTTATAACAATATAACCAAAAACTGTCAAAATCAGTTGATATGGGTGGATATAATGAAGAATCTAATTGTACAGTATAAGGAGGGAGAAAAGATGTAGATTCGTTTTTAGAAAAATAGAGTGAGGAAATAGAGAATAAAGGAAAATTGGGTAGTAAAGTAAGATGGGGGAGAAGTGTGAATGATAAACGGTATTAGGGGTGGAAAAGTAAGGGGTGAAAGAAAATGTATGTTTATTTTCGGAAGTTGGACATAAAGTGGATGATTGGTAGATTGTGACGTAATTAGGTAGGAAGACTTTAAGCTGGGGTGGAACATCAGCAGTCAGTTATTACTCTGGTATTAAGTAGTTTCTTGAAGTGAGTTAGGTTAATACTAGTTAAGATAGGCTGTGGAATAGCATTCCAGATTTTGGAAATATAGTTGGAGTAAAGTGAGTCCTCAGCATTATTGTTGGATTTGGAGATGTGTAGAAGAGATTTAATTGAGGAGCAGAGGACTCGTGTGCTAGTGTATGGATGGAGCAGTTGATGTAGTGCAGGGGTTTTGTCTGGTTGGTAAATCAATTTGTGGGTGGTAATGATTTGGGTGAAAGTTAAGTAGTTGGATAGTTCTAGCCAGTTCAGTTGTTGTAAAACCGAGCAGTGGTGGGTTCGTTCTGGGGAGTTTTGTTTCCAACTTAGCTATTTTATTGTAGCAAATCTCAAGTTTTGCCAAATCAGTTTCCTTTAAGTTGGTGAAAAAAGGGGAAGCATACAGCAAGGTAGAGAGTAAATGGGTTCTGGCAATTTCCTGTCTTGTAGAAGAAGTGAGGAAAAGTCTGATTCTGTAAAGGGAACCTAATTTAATGTGTGTTGTTTTGATGGCCTGTGATAAGTGTTTGTGGAATTTCATGCTATTATCAATTACTACACCTAACAATTTAGTTTGGGAAACTGTTGATATAGTAGTATTGTCTGAGGAGTATATATAAAATGAGGATGAGGAGTCAGGGGATTTACCGGGACTAAAGAGCATAAGCTTAGTGTTATTTGGGTTAAGAATCAGTTGTGAATCAGATAGCCAAGATTCTACACCCGAGAAGGCCTGTTGTGTTGTCTCTTAGAGTTATTGTAGGGTGGATGCAGCACAGATGAGTGTGGAGTCCTCTGTATATTTAACAATGGTGGAGAGATATGGGTAGCAGAATGGAGTTTGTTGGTAAAAATACTAAAAAGTAGAGGACCTTGGATTGAGCCCTGAGGAACCCCCATGGAAACCAGTAGAAGAGATTAGAGATCCTGCTGCTATTTGAAAGCTTGTTGGTGGTCAGTTAGGTAACTATGGAAACAAGCGAGAGATGAATGACTAAGTTTAAGGGCGGCAAGTTCAGAGAGGACTTTCTGGTGGGAAACAAGTGTTGAATGCTTTGGACATGTTTAAGAAGATGGAAGAAACTATTTTGCCTCATTTCTGCAGTGGTTGATAATGTTACTAAAGCTTAGGAGAGCAGTTGTGGTACTGTGGTTGGGGCGGAAACCATGTTGTGTATTAGACAGGAGATTGTTAGACATAAGACCATTAAAGAGCTGGGTATGTATACATTTTTCTAATATTTTGGCTAGGGGGGATAGAATTGCTATGGATCTGTAATCAGAGAGCTCTGTAGAGTTCCCTTCTTTATGACGTGGAGTGATGTAAGATATTTTCCAGAGGAGTGGAATATAGTGTTCTGTGACAGTACGGTTGATAAGAATTGAGATAGAGTAGGAGATGGCATCTGCTGCTAGTTTAAGGAAATCAAAAGGTAAATTATCAGCTGCAAGGGAGGCAAGCTTAAATCTGCAGAGATTTTTTTTTTGTAGTGTTAGTTTGAATAGGCTTAAAAGAGAAGTTATCATTGGATTCTGTGGGTGGTGTTGGGATAGTCAGTAGAGATTTACAGAAATTCTTAGAAAGCGAAAATATAGAATTAGTAAAGAACAAATTAAATTGAGTGGCTATGTTGTCATGACTACTAGTGATTGATGGGGATGGTGTTGATGATTGGCCAGGGTGAAGGAGGTTTTTTATAGGGGACCAGAATTTTTGTGGGTAATTATGGTGTTTTAGCTGAATATCGCTTTAGTATTTAATTTTTTTTGTCTAATTTGACTTGTGTTTTAGCTTTGTTACTAAGATAAAGTACTGCACTGCAGTATCTAGTGGTAGTGTTTTGAGTGGGGTCCAGTTACAGGTGCGCAGGAGATAGTTACATGTTTGAGGGTTAAAGTCCTTTTTGTTTCAAATTTCCCAAAAGGTGGTACTTCTGGGAGGATGAAGTCATCTGGATATGTTGGGAGATGATCACTGATGCCATCAGGGAGGCAGCCTGATTGGAAGGTGTGAGATGACTTTTTTTTATTAGTTAGTGTCCAGTCAAAAGTACATTCCTGTTTGGTAGCTTTGTTTACTCTAGTTGAAGATTTTATAAGCTGGGTAAAGCCTTGCAGGTTAACAAAATTAGTGGGGTTTTCAGAGTTGTACATGAACCAGCCAACATCAAAGTCACCCATTATTACGGTTTCTTGTGGGAATGTTAAAGATATATAGTGGAGTATTTACTCAGTTTTAGCAAGGTTGTTGATAGGTTGATAGGTTGATAGTTTAGTACTAAGCTAACTGCCCTTGCAAGCCATTTTCAGCCTAGCCAATTATCCCTTGTGAGACTCAAACTCTGCACCTTGTGTTTGTAAGACAAGCACTTTAGCTATTAAGCCACCTGTTGCCAGAAGGAATATAAGTACCTACAATGGTGCGGTATTTGTTGGGATCTATTTCAAGTTTAGTAAATAATATTTCAGTGTTATTGAAAGCTGTTTTTTTCCCTCTCATGTACAAAATTCTTAGCTTGGTTGAGTGCTTCTCCTCCAAAACTCCACATTATCTATCTATCTATCTGTGTGTGTGTGTATGTGTGTGTGTGTGTGTGTGTGTGTGTGTGTGTGTGTGTGTGTGTGTGTGTGTGTGTGTGTAATTGTATATCTGTATATAAAACGGATCTACTTCAGAAGCTCGAATATGCATATAATGAATCCACTTCAGAAGCTCGAAGTTTCAAACTTTGAACTTCAAACAGCTGAGACCATACGATTGAAGTTTTGAAACTTCGAAAACCTCATGAAAAAATAGACAACATTTTTTCTTGTGTTTTTGTAGGGGGGGCAAGCCCCCCTGCACCCTCCACATCCCCTGCTAAAGTAATATACCAACTCTGAGATCACACTACAGTGAGGAAAATGGTAAATATCCAGTTCCACACTATACAATGATCTCCATTCAAAATGATAAGTTTCAAAACCCCTTACTATCTATTTCAACCCTGAGATCGCACTACAATGAGGAAAGGGATGCATGTCCCAATCCGCACTGTGCCTCAATCTCTAGTCATTATTTCAAGCTCACATTAAGAAATGCATAGTGGCATTCGCTGATATGAACTGTCAGTTATGTCATGGTCAGCAACACGGCAGTCAGCCATATGCTGTCCAATATCCCATCAGCAGAGAATCTGCATTCGGAATTTTGATAGTAAACCAAATATATACGTGTGTGTGTGTGTGTGTGTGTGTGTGTGTGTGTGTGTGTGTGTGTGTGTGTGTGTGTGTGTGTGTGTGTATATATGTGCGTGCGTGTATGTGCCTGTGTGTGTGTGTGTGTGTGTGTGTGTGTGTGTGTGTGTGTGTGTGTGTGTGTATGTATATATATATATATATATATATATATATATATATATATATATATATATATATATATTTATATATATATATATATATGTATATGTTAACCAGACCAAAAAGACCCAATAAGGGCATGCACTGATAACACAAATATAAAAAAACGAAAAGTACATCACCTTTTTCACATGATATTTTTATTCCATTTTCTGTTTTTGTGTTTTTCTTCCTTTTTCTTTTCCCTTCTTTTTTTCATCACCATCTTTCTTATTCACACCCGTTTCGTCCCTCCCCCCTCCCCCCCTTTTCTCTTCCCTTCCCCCTCCCTTCCCCCCTCCCCTCCCCCCTTCCTCCTTCCCTCCCCTCCCCCCTTCACCTCCCTCTGTTCCATCTTTTCCCTATCCCTTTTTCCTTTTTCCTTCTTTCTTCCTGTCTCCTTCCCTTCTATATTCATCTATGTACACATTGATGTTCTTCATCTCACATTGCTGCAGTCCTTACATATGGGTAGTCCGCTGTCCTCGGTCGGCCCGAATACCAAAGTATTAGGCTGACGTCGGTCATGGGCGCTCAGATCTGACATCAGAGCGTCAGGGTATAAAAGCGCATGACCGACGTCATATCCTCAGTCTTTTTTGCCGCATGGTCCGATGCAGAAGCAGCGATGCAAGTGCCGTTATGAAATTTTCGTATTCTGAGTTTCAGACCGAAACCAAGTTGGCTAAGTACCCGTTGGAATATTTTTGTTTTTCTTGCCTCAGTTAATTCCGGATGTCAGAAAAAGTGAATAATTGTATTTCTTGTGGGAAACAGATACCGCATAGGGATTATCACTCTCTTTGCATTCCTTGTTTGGGACGGACCACGGCGTAGTCGGGTGTCGGTTTTGTGCTAGGTTTAATAAGCGCACTATAAAAGAAGGTTAGATTGTGCTAGGTTAGTCTTTGGTAAGCGGTGTAATTATAATATGCCGCCGGATCCTCCGGCCCGCTTCCTAGCTTAAAGACAAATCCTTGAAACCTAGACAGGTTGATTCGTCCGTTCGGACGCCGGTCCTGCAGAAGCTACAGTGGAGCAGGTGGATCCGGCTGAAGTTTCTGTTGAGTCTCAGGGGGAAACTTTGATTTTGCAGGATGTGGCCTCGCAGGAGTCAGGTCAAGCTGAAGAGGCCTCTCAGGTTACTGTTCTCCCTTCTATGCCTAAGGTGGTTAGGCCTTCTGCTACTATTTCTAAGGCTTCTTCTAAGGGCAGGTCTGTTTTGCCTTCCTCTGGTGTCCCTCCAGGTACTTCAGGGTCTGTGCCTAAAAAGCACATGCTTAAAATGGCAGAAGATTTGATTACTTTAATTAGAGGTTCTATGCCCCCTCCTGATAAGAGGCCCAGGGTGGAGCCAGAGTTGGAAAGTTTGGATCAGGCCTCAGACGACTCAGACTCTTCTGCTGAAGATATTCAAGATTTTCCCCCTTATTCGGATTCTGATGCAGAGGATTCCACTCCTTCTGCTTCTCCTCTAGAGGATTTTTCGTTTTCAGAAACTCTGCATTCCATGAGGGAGCATTTTAAGTGGGAAGGCCAGGATTTCTCTGATTCACGAAAGAGGCTTAGGGAATTCTTGTTTTTACCACAGCATAGACCCTTGGCTATACCTCCTGTTTTGGATGTTGTTCAAGATGTTTTCTCGAGGCTTCCCTTAATCCAGATTCTTTGCCTCCTGCGCCAGTTAAACCGGACAGGTATTACAGGGTGCCTGAGGCTCATAAATATCTGTATAAGGGTCCTAGGGCGGACCCAGAAACTATTAGTCAGGGGCCTAAGGGTGTTAGAGCTTCTGTTGTAAAGAATCCGGTTCCTCTAGATAAGGAAGCTAGAGCTTTGGATAGATGGGGTAAGAAGGTGTATACCTCTTCTACTTTAGCAATGAGGGCTTTAAATTGCCAGTTTCATATGTTGAAGTATCAGAATTTCCTCCTTTCTCAGCTAAAATCTAAAGTGGATGCTTTGGCAGAGGGCATAGAGTGTAAAGAATTGCAGGATTTAGTACATGTCTCTGAACAGGTGGGTAAGCATTCTTTGCAGTGTGGTTTTGATGCTGTACAGGCCTCTTCTAGGGTGGCTGCCACTGGATCAGTTCTTCGTAGGCACGCCTGGCTTAAGGATCAGAATTTGTCCGAGCATGTTAAAACTAGAATTCTGGATGCCCCTTTACAGTCTGAAGTTTTGTTTGGTCCCCCTGTGGAGTCGGTTTTGAAGAAAATGGAAGACAAGGCTAAGTCTATGCAGACTGTTAAAGATTTTTGCAGGTGCGACCTCCAAAGTTTAGTAGAAATTGGCCTACTAAGGGGTGGACCTACCCTTCTTCTGATTCTCAGTCTAGGGGTAGATCTAGACGTGGCAGGGGCAGAGCTCACAGTACATTCAGGCCTAGAACTTGGAGTTCACCTGCACAATCTGCAGGTGAGGGCAGGGGCCAGTCCTTTCGTAAACAGGCCCAATGACCTGCATTTTCAGCTGCCAGATTCTTCTTCCTGGCAGCTCCTTTGGGAGGAAAATTAGCACTCTTCAAGCAAAACTGGCTTTTAGTCACCCAGGACAAATGGGTATTGGACATTATAAACCGAGGCTACAAGTTCTATTTCCATACATTGCCTCCTTTCAAAGGCATGCCAGACGTTCCTCCTCGGCAAAGGATAGAGGCTCACAAGCAGATTTCTTTACTTCTTCAAATAGGAGCTATACAGCCAGTTCCTCTGTCAGAAGTGGGACTAGGATTTTATTCTCGCCTGTTTCTAGTACCAAAGAAAGGGAACACGTGGAGACCAATTTTGGATTTATCTATCCTCAACACTTATCTGGACATTCCAAAGTTCAAAATGCTGACATTACAACAGCTTTTACCTCTGTTGGGAAAAGATCACTGGATGGTAACTCTGGATCTCAAAGAGGCTTATCTTCATGTTCCTATCAGGCCCAGTTGCAGGAGGGACCTGTGTTTTCGGGCTGGAAATTTACATTATCAGTTCTCTACATTGCCCTTTGGCTTATCTACTGCGCCCAGAGTGTTCACAAAGGTTCTGGCTCCAGTGATAGCCTTTTTCAGGTTAAAAGGAATACAGATTTATCCTTATTTGGACGATTGCCTGATTATTGCACAACACAAAGACGAACTTCTGCATCATCTACAGTATGTGATGGTAGTGTTAAGATGCCTAGGGTATTCTGTGAACGAAACAAAGTCCAGTCTAGTACCCTCTCAGGACATGTGCTTTCTGGGTGTGAGACTGAATACAGCTTCCCAGATGGCCTTTTGACCCCGGACAAACAAAGAAGCCTTTCTCTTTATTTCCATCAAATGTCTCTACAGTCCAGGCTGACTGCAAGGACAGTCCTTCAAGCCTTGGGGTTCATGGCATCTTGTATTCTGGTGCTTCCCAATGCCAAACTGCATATGAGGAAGCTTCAATGGTATCTCAAAAATGTATGGACACAACACTGCCAAGATCTAGACACTGTCATTCAGATAATACCTTGCATTCAGAAAGAATTTTTGTGGTGGGCTCAGGAATGTCACCTAAACAAGGGACTCTCTGTGACCCGACCAGAGGCGAGTCAGATTCTAACGACAGATGCCTTGGACAAGGCTTGGGGAGCACACCTCAATGGGAAATGGGTGCAAGACACGTGGCCTGTCAGACTTCAACATTTGCATATCAACTTGAAAGAGATGTTAGCAGTCCAATTTGCATTGATGGCTTTCAAGGATTTACTTCACCCAGGACAGGTGTTGATTCAAACAGACAACACTACTGTCATGTGGTACATCAACAAGCAAGGGGGAACCCATTCGTACCCTCTTTGCAGGCAAGCGATGATTTTGTGGGAGACTGCTCTCAGTTTACACCTCAATCTTCAGGCAAGGTTTCTACCAGGGGCACAGAACTCCTTAGCGGATGTGTTGAGTAGACAAATTGTGGATCCTCACGAGTGGAAACTGGATCCTCATGTGTTTCAAAAGTTGACAGTGTTATGGGGGACTCCAGACTTAGATCTGTTCGCTTCTCCACTAAATTACCAGTTGCCAAAGTTTTGCACAAAAATGTTTCATCCCACAGCTTGGAAGGTGGATGCTCTATCATTCAGTTGGAGCAATCTTCATGTCTATGCCTTTCCACCTCTGCCTCTCATTCCAAAGGTACTCCTGAAGGCCAGAATAGACAAGCCATCCATGATTCTGATAGCGCCGGATTGGCCTCGACAGCACTGGTACCCACTACTGAGGAGTTTGGTACGGGAGCCTCCATGGCCTCTGCCTTTGATTCCGCATCTTTTGTCTCAGGAGGGCAATCACTTTCTCAATGTCAAGATTCAGTCTCTGCATCTCACAGCCTGGCATATTCTGTTTTAGACCCTGGAGGGTCTCAGCTTCCACAACAAGTTTTGAATGTTATTTTGGAGGCCAGAAGGCCTAGTACAAGGAAAGTTTACGCTGATAAATGGAGGAGATTTTTTCTTTGGAGCAAAGCGAAGGACTTTGATGTTTCCAAGCCTGATTTAAGTGTTTCTCTTCAATATCTTACTGAGTTATTGGACAAGGGTTTGTCTTTCTCCTCGATAAAGGTGCATGCTGCAGCCATTTCTGCTCACTATGACTGTGACCCTCCTTTATTTTCCCATCCTTTGTTTAAGCAATTTCTTAGAGGGGCAAAGAACATAAGACCCCCATTAGAGCTCCTACTCCTGCTTGGGATCTCAATTTTGTGTTGGAAAAGCTTACTCTACAACCTTTTGAGCCTGCAGCTACTGCCGAGTTAAAGTATTTATCATGGAAGACTGCTTTTTTGTTGACCATTACCTCTGCAAGAAGGGTTTCTGAATTACAGGCCCTTATGGCAGTGGAACCTTTCCTGATTATTCATAAGGATAGGGTATCTTTGCGTACTAATCCTTCCTTTATGCCTAAAGTGGTTTCTAGTGTGGCCTTGAACCAAGCTATTCATTTGCCTACTTTTTATGCAAACCCTCAAAATAAAGGGGAGAAGATATCACATACTTTGGATATTCACAGGCAGTTACGTTATTATTTGAGCAGAACCAAGGGGTTCAGGCAGTCTCAGCAGTTGTTTGTTTCTTTTGCTTTGGGTTCTCAGGGAAAACCTGTTTCAAAACAAACTATTTCTAAATGGATTGGGTTTTGTATTTCTTTCTGTTATTCCCATCATGGTAAGGAGATTCCGGCTGGAATCAGACCTCATTCCACTAGAGCTACTGCCACTTCTACTGCCTTTCTAAGGGGTAGCTACAAAGATATTTTGGAAGCAGCCACTTGGAGTTCAGTACATACTTTTCCAAGCATTACCACCTTCCTCTTTACTCTAAGTCTAGGGCTGGATTTGCCACTGCAATATTACAGGGCATTTTAGCAGCCCCTAATGCTTTATGATTTTGCCATCCTCCCTTTACCTCTGCTTTGGGATTCTACCCATATGTAAGGACTGCAGCAATGTGAGATGAAGAACATAGTACAGTTTTGTACCTACCATAAATGTAGATGTTCAAGATCCACATTGCTGCAGTCCAATCCTCCCTCCTTCCCCTCTGTAGTTTGGCATGGTTATATGGTTTGGGTGATGGTTGTTGTTGGGCATGTTTTTGGGAGGTATCCTATTTTTGGGCTGTGGCCTTTCTTTTTAGGGCCTTCTGACATCTGGGGCAAGAAAAGACTGAGGATATGACGTCGGTCATGCGCTTTTATACCCTGACGCTCTGATGTCAGATCTGAGCGCCCATGACCGACGTCAGCCTAATACTTTGGTATTCGGGCCGACCGAGGACAGCGGACTACCCATATGTAAGGACTGCAGCAATGTGGATCTTCGAACATCTACATTTATGGTAGGTACAAAACTGTACTTTTTGTTTTTTAAAATTGATTTCAGCTTATTCATTATGTACCTATGACTAATGGTTTTTAAACGACTTATTTGAGGACATCGCATCTATATTTTATTGATTTTGTACGTTGCAAATGAATTTTTTATATGTCCACTCATATATATATATAGTTTTTTATATAGACTAATTTTCTCTAGGTTGTTGCTTTAGTATATGTATTTTTATGGGTATATATACTATGTAATTAAATTAGCAATCTAGACTTTGGAAGACCTGTACCCAAAGTATTCATATGTTTATATTTTTAAATAAGTATGTTTTTTTCAAGCACAGTTAGAAACAACTCTGATGGCCTTAAAGCATGATTACCCTTTTAAAATGCTGATAAGCTTGTCTAATTGCTTGACTTAATTGCTTAATTAGGGTGGATATTTTGTATATAAAGATGAGGATCTGCCTTTTGCAATGTAACCTGAGGAAGCGCACTAGGATAGTGCGTGAAAGCGCTTGTTCTCTCTTCTAATAAATTGTTTGTTCATTTATGGTGGTTCGTGGTGGTTCCTTGCAAGTCTACAAGATAAAAAAACGAAAAGTGCAAACTTTAAAACCACTTTATTACCACCAGAAAGTGGAATAAATAAATTCTTTCAGAAACTAAGCGCTTTCACCAACCTCTTTGGCTTCATCAGGGTTAATGAGAGCAAAGTACTACCTATAAAATACATAAAGAATGGGTATAATAGATATATTATTATTGAGACCTGGGGGTGTAGCTGCATTTAGCCTTACTTGCCAACAATATTCTTTTTCTTCCACCCTCAGTTTATCATTTCCACCTCTATCATTTGCAACAATTTTATCTATAACAAAAAAGATGAATTTTTTAAAACTCTGATAACTTTTGCTATGAACATATAGGACATTGTGTTCACCTTTATTCTTTATAGCTGTAATGTGTTCTGAAAAAAAAAAAAAAAGAATATTGTTGGCAAGTAAGGCTAAATGCAACTACACCCCCAGGTCTCCATGATACTATATCTGTTATACAAAAAGCAGAATGTATTAGGTATTATGTATAACAATGGTATAAAGTATTTATTTATTAATATATTGTGGTACTTTGTGTATTTTATAGGTAGTACTTTTATATATATCAGGATGTGCGAATGTTTATTTAAATATAGGTGGGAGGGTATTGTGGTGTCAACCATGAATTATGCATGGAATATGAGATTGGTGTGGAGTAATGATTGGTTGATGTAAAATTCAAATGCATATTTATTTGTTAGTGTGATTTGCTGTCAATAACTCTGATGAAGCCAAAGAGGTTGGTGAAAGTGCTTAGTTTCTGAGAGAATTTATTTATTCCACTTTCTGGTGGTTATAAAGTGGTTTTAAAGTTTGCACTTTTTGTTTATATATATATATATATATATATATATATGTATATATAGATATTTATATATGCTGTTTCTATGCCTGGTATAGTCTTTTACCTGGATATTGCAGCAGGTAAGTTATATGGTGGCTCTACATTGTGGATACCTAGGATGTCTTACTTCACATTTCAGTCTGTCCACCTCCACCTGTGATATGATGTTCACGAACAGGCTAACCCAGTGGAGAGCATAGGATTAAGGCATAATCTTAAAAGCGCATCCTTGCAAATACAACAGTGACAAGGGTCCACTGGCAAGCTGTTAGTCCTCAGAGGGGAACCCATGTTCAGTCTTCAAGAAGAAGGTCAAAAAAGTTTTAAAAATGTGTCTTATCTTTGCTCAGGCACTGGACAGAAGTTATTATCTGTTGCTGCCTCCATGTATGTACCCTTTCAGAGTCCCATTTGTGCTCCTGATAAAATCTTCTCATTGAAATTTAAGATCTGAAGTAGTTAACTTCATTTGGTCTACAACCTGTGGGTATCGTATCCGAGCCAGCATCTTTCCAAGCTTACAGATCCGAGCTCCAAGCTCCTCCCCCCTACCCATAATACCCTACTACCTCCTTGTAACCCTCAGATCTCGTTTGCCGCGGCTTAAGATAGCTTCTCAGAATGAGCTCCGAGTTGGTTTGTGAGTAGTTTAATAATAGAATTCTTATTTTTCACTATATTTCCCTTTGTGTGTGTGTGAACGTCAGGTAGTTTATCATAGTGGTTCCTGTTTCTTTAGCTGTAGTTTATTTAGTTGTTTAGTCAGCTAGTTCCCCTCCCCCACTAGAGTGTGTGAAGGTGTGTGCTGCTTCCTTTTTCCTTCATAATGGCTGAAGGCCCTAAGGCCATTTTTTCTAAATGCACCGAGTGTCGTCATAAGCTGTCCCCAGCAGGTGGCCAGACTCTGTGTGTGTTATGCCTGGGTGTGGAACACCTTTCCACAGGCTGCACTATTCCCAGAGCATTAAAAGACAGAAAGGCCAAGCTGATTTTGGCGGGCCTTCTGCCACCAGAATCTTTTTCTGTTTCTGCTGTGGTGCCAGCCATTACCACGGCTGTCCCAACTGCCACTCACAATCCCCTGGTTGGGACTCACCCTCCCTCTTTGGCCCAGGAGGAAAGGGAGGGCAGAAAAAAGGATAAGAGAGACAGGGAGAGAGAAAGAGAGAAGCACCAGAGCCATAAAAGGCGGTCGGAGTCGACTCCTTCGGTTCCGCCACCTAAAGTTGCTGCTTCTCCCTTGAAGGTCTCCGAGTCTACCCCCTCTCGGCTCCGCTCCCCTCGTTTCTCCCCGGAGCTGGAGGAGGAGACTCGGTCACCTTCTAGGTCATCAAGGTGACCTTCCCGGCCGCCTTCGGTGGCCTCTAGTTGGTCTACTAGGAGTTTGTCGGATGCAGATATGGATCGGATGATGCGTCAATTTTTGCAGGCTCACATGCAGTTGGGAGTGCTCGTGCCCCCCCCCTCTGGGGGGGAGCTCGACACCCTTCTTTGCCCCCCTATTGCTCCTTCTCTGACCCGCTTTTGGGTCTCAGAGCTCTAGGATCTGGTTAGCTTCGGAGCTGGGGTGGGGCCGGCGCCAACAGCGTTTACGTCTTCGGCGCCGACCATGCCCTCGGGTCTATCAGATCCAGGAGTCTTGTCGGATCCGAGCTCTCGGAGCCGTGGGGCGGGCGTTGGATCCGGAGGGGCTAGTGGAACTTTGGCTCCATCCAGGTCGGGTCACACTACCCTTTCGGATCCGATCGGGTCGCCTTCGGCACCGATCCGTACGTCGGAGCCGAGGGAACTGCTTGTGGTTCCAAGGGAGAGCAGTTCACCGTCAGCATTTGATGTAGTGGAGAGGGTCTTCTCGAGGGACTCGAGACCCCCGGTTCCTGCTCCGGACCAGCCCATCGCTCCCACGCAGTTGAGCCTATCCTCCATCATCCGACCCCAGGGACAGCCTGCGCTTACGTCCCAGATGGTTCCCTTGGAGGAACAGGACATCGCTGGTGAGGCCTCTTCGGACAGCCCCCCCGAGGAGGTGCCTCATAAGCGGAAGTGCAAGAGGAAGCACTTGGACTCACCTGAGTCCCTCACGGAGGACACGGACCTGGAGGAAGGGGAAGGTTCCCCAAGATCACCCCCCGAAGACGCCTCCTTTGGAGACATCATGGAAATGTTATGCATCAGGGGAGGGTGGTCCACCCAAAAGCCTTCCTCGGACGAGTCCGTGTTTCTGGAGGTGTTTGACCTACCTCTTGGGTGCCCCCCCCCATGACCCCCTGGTAGATCTTATTACTACCAGGGCGTGGAAGGAGCTGGACACTGTGGAGCCGATCCCCAAATGTCCCGACAAAATACTCAGCCCCCCCTCGGACAAGGCATGTTGAAGTAAGGGTCCCCCTGTGGATGCTATGGTGGTGGCGGCGGCCACCAAGAAGGAACAAGCACAGGAGAGTTCCTCGGTGCATCCTCCAGATAAGGATTCTCGGATGATGGACCGTTTTGGAAAGTGGATGATCTCTTCAGCGACCCTCTCGGTACGGTCTCTGAATTACATGGCACATGTTAATCGACTCCACCGGGACCTGATTAAGGAGTACGCTGGATCACCCCCAGAGTCCATGTCGGCCGAGGACAAGCATACGTTCTCGTCCCGAATGGCCACTCTCAAGTCAATCACAAACACATCCATGCGGCTCCTCTCCCATGCCACGGAGGGAGCGGCTAGGGCCAGCGGAACGGGCATTATCTTACGAAGACAGGCCTGGCTCCATCTTTGCGAATTTGCAGAACCCTTTAAGGCATCCTTCACAAATGCTCCTTATGACGGTTCAATGCTCTTTGGCAAGACCGTCCGCGATACGTTTCTCCAGAGCGAGAAAGACGGGAAGACGTCTGCCATCGGGATCCACTTCTCGGCTCCCCAGAGGTCCTATTTCAGGAACCAAAAGGGACAGAAGAAGATGTGGTTCCAGAAGACTCAACAACCCCGTTTCGCTCCAGAGACCTCATCCTTCAGGGGCAGAGGAGGACAAGGTGGACGCCGGCCCAGAGGCAGAGGGGTCCCAAAGAACTTTGGGTCAAGAGAACCTTTCTCGGACCGACACACGCAGCAGCCCTGAGGGGTTGCCCGACTGCTCTTCTCTGGAGGCAGTCAGAGGGCACTTCTCGGAACACCTACTAAATGGGAGTCCATCACCGCAGATCGCTGGGTGCTGTGAATTGTATCCAGAGGATATTCAATCCCCTTCTTAACCTACCCTCCTCGATCAAGAGGAATTCCCGATGTCCCACCCGGTCAGAGGGATGCAGCAGCTATAGAAATTCAAGGGCTGCTAAGAAAAAGAGCAATCCAGTCCATCCCCCCCAGAGCAGTCCAGATTAGGGTTTTACTCCAGGTTCTTTTTGGTGCCAAAAAAGACGGGGGACCTAAGACCCATACTCGACCTTTCAACACTGAACCTGTCAGTACCCAAAGAGAAATTCCGGATGGTCACTATTCAATCCATTCTCCCAGTGTTACAGGAGAATGACTGGATGTGCTCACTAGACCTCCAAGAAGCGTACTACCACATTCTTATGGACAGACGATCCAGAAGGTTTCTCCGCTTTCAGCTAGGAACCAGTCATTACCAGTTCAGGGTTCTACCCTTTGGTCTCACCACAGCCCCCAGGGTGTTTACCAAGGTCATGGCAGTAGTAGCGGCCCACCTGAGACTTCAGGGCATACAGGTCTTTCTGTACCTGGACGACTGGCTCCTTACTGCCCCCACCAGGCATCAACTTTGCTCAAACAGAGATTACCTGTTACAACTAGCTCACCAACTAGGGATCTCAATCAACCTCAGGAAATCATCTCTGCAACCCACTCAAATTTTGGATTTCATAGGGGCCAGGATAGACACGACACAATCCAGAATTTTCTTGACAACCGACAGGCTATGCAATCTTTGCCTCCAAATCTTGGACCTCTTACAGTCTCCTGCACCAGCTGCCGTATTGGTCCTGATGGCCCTGGGATCCATGGTGGCTGCCATCACTCTATCCCCATTCGCCTGTCTGAAAATGAGAATCCTTCAATGGACTCTTCAAGTGCAATGGTCTATTCTTTTTCAACCCCTATCTACCCCTATTCCTCTCAGCAGGGTGTGCAAGGAGTCGCTTCTCTGGTGGCTTCATTCCAAAGACCTTCGGGAAGGATGTCCTTTCATCCTACCTCCCCCACAAGTCACAGTGACCACGGACGCATCTCTCCTTGGGTGGGGGGGGGTCATTACAGGGGCAGATCCATCCAAGGCACGTGGACTCCCACAGAGACCTCACTGCATATCAATGTACTGAAGATGAGGGTGGTGCTTTTAGCGTACCTTCTTCCTCTGGGTACAATTGCAATTCAATCGGACAACATGTCTGTAGTCTGGTACATAAACAAACAGGGGGGAACCAGATCCTATCCCCCTTGCAGGGAGGGTGATCTCCACCAACCGCTTTCTCATAGCAACGCACATTCCGGGTCGGTCAAACATCTTCGCAGACAGGTTGAGTCGAACAATTCTCTCACCTTATGAGTGGTCTCTGAACTGAACAGTCGCAAACCAGATATTCTCACCTGGGGACAACCTTGCTGCGATCTCTTCGCTTCGCCTTCAAACACAAAGTGCAGTGAGTTCTTCACTCTGATTCCCCCACCAGGGGAAGCCCTCAGAGACACTCTAGTTCATGCTTGGCCAGCCGGTCTTCTGTATGCTTATCCCCCTCTTCCCTTGATAACAAAGTTCCTACAGAAAGCTCGTCGGTTGGGGAGCAGAGTTATCCTCATAGCCCCATTCTGGCCTCGCCAGACCTGGCTCCCTTACTTTACGGTCTTATCTAGTACATCCTCCCTCGATCCTAGATCCCAGTCTGGATCTGATTTCCCATCCACTGGGGCTCAAGACCCCCGACCTGGGTCATCTCAAGCTCTCAGCTTGGTTGATCCAGTTCCCCTAATAGCTAGGACTCCCAGATTATCCTCCTGTGTTAAGGCCATCCTATTGGCCGCGCACAAACCATCCACCAGAAAGATCTACAATAGTAAATGGAAACGTTTTTCCCTCTGGGCAGAGATGATGAATCTAGATCCTTTCACGGCCACCGTCCCAGCAGTCCTTGACTTTCTTTCACATATTTTTCAGTAGGGAGCTAGTGCGTCCACTGTTAAAGTCCAACTAGCAGCTATATCCCACTATCACATAGGTAACAATTCAGGACCCCTGGCTTCATCCAAGATCTGTAAATCATTCATGAAAGGAGCCTTCTTGTTACTACCCCAGATCAGAGATACAGTACCTCCATGGGATCTTACCATAGTTCTTCAAGCTTTAACTGGGCCCCCATTTGAACTGGCGGCCACAGTAGAATTAAAGTATGTATCTTGGAAGACAATCTTCTTGATTGCCATTGCTTCCTCCAGGAGAATTTTGGAACTTCACGCTCTGTGCTGTAAACCTCCATACATCATTTTTCATAAGGACAAGGTCTCCCTCAGGGCCAGTCCCTCCTTCCTGCCCAAAGTATCCTCAGAGGCCAATATCAATCAGTCTATCAATCTACCGGTCTTCTTTCCAAATTTTCAGAATAAAGGAGAGTACAGACTCCATTGTTTAGATGTTCACAGACAACTACATTTCTACATGAACAGAACAGCAGATATCAGAAAATCTAATCAACTTTTTGTGTCATTTGCAAAATCACGTTTTGGGAAGCCATTCACTAAAGTTACATTAGCGAGGTGGATCTCCCAATGTATTCTCCTCGCCTACAAAAGTTCTGGTCGTCCTGAGCCCCTACACGTGCGAGCCCACTCTACATGATCTATGGCTACCTCTGCGGCATTTTGGTCAAGGGTCTCGTTAGATAACATTTGTGCAGCAGCAACTTGGGCTTCTTCACATACCTTCATTTCACACTATAAATTGGATCTCATATCCAGAGGACGTGCTTCTTTTGGCTCTGCAGTGCTCTGGAATATCCTTCCATAAGGGCCTCCCAAGTTACTGGTAGCTGGGGACTTTGTCCCACAGGTTGTAGACTAAATGAAGTTAACTACTTCAGATAAAGAAGTTATGTACTCACCATAACATTCCATCTGAGTAGGTAACTTCATTTGTCTGCAACCGACCCTCCCTCCTTCCCCCGGACCTATGGTTTGCTAGTTATGAGCCTGTGTATACCTTGTTCAGTCATCACCATTGCAAAGTGATAGGGGTTACTAGGTTATAGAAACTTTCTATTGCCTTCTCTGACAAACTCGATCTGAGGGTTACAAGGAGGTAGCAGGGTATTATGGGTAAGGGGGAGGAGCTTGGAGCTTGAATCTGTAAGTTTGGAAAGCTGCCGGCTTGGATCCGAATCGGATCCGATACCCACAGGATGCAGACAAATGAAGTTACCTAGTCAGATGGAACGTTATGGTGAGTACATAACTTCTTTTTAATTACTTTTCTGACATTACAAATGATTTATTGCATGGTCTCCTTTCAAGATATACCTGTGAAGTGTGTCTTTCATGCATTTGAATATATAGTCTGAATTCTAAAATTATTTTATCTTTTCAGAGCTGATGCCTCATTTTCATGGAGACCAGCTTCTTGGTCCAGAGTACTTTACCTGTTGTTTTTATGTGATTTGGAATTGCTAAATTTTCCTCCTTATAATCTGTGTTGTAGTTTCCTGGATTGCTTTTGAAAAATAATTATTCCTATGACTTTAATGCCTACCTTTCAACAAAAACATTTACATAAATGTCCTCACTAACTGAGAAGAAGAATGTGTTTCCAAGACTATTTGTTTAAATTATTATAGAATTTTCAGTGCATTAATAATGCTTACCTTGAAAATATTTTATTAGTTTATGTAAGAAATTAAGTACTGCAAGAATGACTACTAATGGGTGACAAGACTATGAGGTATCTGCTGGTGTTTGTCTCTTTACCACACTCTTGATGCTTTATTAGTAACTGCATTTTGTTAATTTGATAATAATTGGTATTTTCAAGAAAATACTGTTATGAGTGCATATAATTAATTATGGATTTTGAAGCTGAGAAATGTAATCTGTTGTAGTTTTTCCATGTTACTCATTGTAATTAATCTTATATTGTTTGGTTTGGTTGAGTTTGTTTGCTTGCTTTTTTGTTTGCTTGTGCTTGTGTGCATTTGTTGACCTAGATGGAGCATTGGTTCAAGTGAATCATTTTCAGGTTAAGCCCAGAGTTTACATCCAGATAAAAAACACATACAACGTAATATAAGAAGTTGATTACATAGTGATTTACATTAGGAAAACCGTAATAAAATCAAAGATAGAAAAACAAGAAAACCATAATACAATCAAAGATAGAAAAACAGTTGTATCTTAACATTAGCATTTTGTAACAACCAAATCAAAAAAACTTATCCTAAAACGTTAAAGTTAATGTAAACAAATAAATGACAATTTCAGTCCATTTATCTAATGGATGCTTATCGTTTTAATTATTTCCTAAAATATGTATTCATTTAATGTAAAATGTATATGAAATGTTTCCTTATTTATTTAAACTATTCACATTATTTTTTTTCCAAAACTGCTACATTCTCTTGTTGCAATAAATTATGGTTAAAAATTATGCATATGTTGCACTGGTTCACTAATTGTATATAGATTATATACACGTATGTATTTATACACACACACATATATATATATATATATATATATATATATATACACACACACACACACACACACAATGTTTATATGTGTCACAAACGTACTAAGCAAGGGATTTTGGCTCTGATACTGCATTACATTCTGTCATGTAATGAGAAATTTTCCATTATAGAGATGGTGCCAAGGAAGCAATTTTACTTTCTACATTCAGATCTTTGAAATTTGACAACCATCTCAATGGCTAAAAATATATTTTTTTAAACAAGTACACATCTGTGTGTGTTGCAGTGTGGAAGGCAGTTTGCATCTCCACAGTACACTGCTTTCTGAAGTGTTGGCTTTGATGTGTTCATGCTGAGTGGGTTTTAGGCTTAGCCTTGCTGAACACTGGTGCTGAATTGGCACTTTTTTGCTGACATGATAGGTGTATGCTGTGTTAAATAAATCGTTCTTTGTAGTAATGTTCTTTCTCCGGAGGCATCAGTAACAGGTAGAAATCCTGATATTGCCTTTTCAGTTAGAGCTTGAAAATAGTTTTATAGCAAAGTGGTCTTTTTCCCTCTTCAAGGATGTTTTCATAATTTTTAGTAACTGTAACATTTTAACAGTCTGTTAACAATGTTTTAATTGTAACTGCTTTAAAGTATTCTAAATGAGTATTTATTATGACTTTGGATGCTCAGTTTTGTAATGTTTTACATATCTGAGCCAGAAGATGGGTTGCAAAATTTCAGATTCTGTACTTAGTTTTAAATGTTAAAGTTAAAGTAATATTGTTTTGAAGATACCACAAAGCATGGATATGATCTGTTTTGTCCTGTGTTAATTTTGGATTCATGGAAAAAAAAGACTAATATTTTCTGTCATGTGGGCTGTTTGCCAAAGTCCTTAATGTTCTTTACAAGCAATTACAGCTTATTCCTGTTTTTGTTTCTCTCTAAAAAGTATATCAAACATTGTTCCCAGTTGTGTGAATAGGAAATTTACACCGGGCATGGCACCCATGTCCCTTATGGACAGAGGTAGCTTATACATGTCTGGCCGTCATTGTCCTGTTTGGATACAGGACATCATTTTTCTTTTTGGAAAACTTGGCTAGGCTTATAAAGTCCCCCAGGTCATCTGCTTAGTTACAGTCTATGAAGAAAGGGCAGAAAAAGAAAGGGTTAAGCGAGAATGGCAAAAAGTGATACTGTACTATAATATATGAAGGTAAGATTGGAGTTTGGAACACTGGAATTTACTGGAAGTTATAGCTATGGGTGGGAACGCTTGAGGGAAAAAGGGGGAGGAATGGGCTTGTTTGAATTTTGAATGATAAATTATAGTGGTATGACCTATTCATTGTTATCTAGAAGGTTGAATAGTGTCTGTGTTACACTGCATCTTATATGATGTTGTGTGTTGAATGGAATTGTATTGAAATCTTTGAGTGATTCTATAAGTGGGCAGACTTCCTGTCAGCCAGCAGCAGGTTTCTTATACATTTGCCTTTTTATTTACAAGTAAGTGAACTTGGACCACAAGATCCCTTTTTTCAGTGACAACCTCCTTGCAGTAATACCAAGTAAACAGAGCCACAAGAAGTAGGTAAAAGGAAGTGCCATGAGTAATTGAGTGCCATGCTGAAGATAAAGAATAAAAGGTAATTAACTGCCATGCTTCTTTACAAGGTTACAGACTTGGCTTATTTTACCTCGTGTGCCTTCTTTGTGAGATTTAATTAATCCTTTTAAAAATGGAACACAGTATATTTTTTGCTTCATCTGTGCCCAATGAGATATTTGTAAAGCTTTGTAAGTCACATTATGTAATTTAGTGTGACACTCTAGTTGCAAATTCCTGCTGCCTTCTGTCATGTGGTCCATATCCCCATGTAGTGCTTTGCTTCTATCATAGCACTCCCAGTAAGCTAGAAATCATATACCGATTATTATTTACAAAGCCTGCCGGGATTGTGTAACAATTTTGCATGGAATGCCTTTTCCTTTTATTTGAAATTGCTGCGCATTTGATGTTCATCCTGAATTTTATTCTATTTTCTCTTTGTTTATTTAGCACAATTTGTGTTGTGATAACTGTCATTCACACGTTGCCATGGCACTAAACTTGATGCGATATGATAACAGTACATCGTGGAACATGGTCAAATTGTGCTTCCTTCTCCTCATTTATGGGAAATTTATCAGGTAAGGAGTGCTGTAGTTGCAGCTACATGCCGTGGAGTGCTCTCTTTGCTGTTGAGGTCTTTGGGGTGTGAATTGTTTTCTGCAGCGAAGTAAGGTTTTAGTTAATGCATGAAATACTAAACGTCTAGAACAGTACTCCAGAAGCATTCAAAATAGTACAGAAACCATGAGGTAGAAAGAGGAAACTGCTTACACTGTATGTGCTGTTAGCTCAACTCTGAACATGCTGTTAGATGGCAATGATTAAACTGCTACTGTTGATCCAGTGGCATTATGCCAGTTAACATATTAAAATACCTACGTAAATTACCAGTGCCTAAAGCTGTAATAATGAAAGAGAACAGGACTGGATCAGTTTTAGCATACCAGGTAGTGATTAATATGGTCACCAGTTTAGAAACTCAGTTTCATACTTTGGTTTGAATTGATTACACATCTGTTTGTTCATGTTCTACACAGAATTTCTTGGTTGTTTCACTATAACATTTGTTGTAAAGCTAAGAACAAGAAAGTGCTTTGTGTTAATTGGCAGAAATGTAATGCATGCCAGATCTGATATTGTCAGTTTCATTCTTTACTCAATGAATGGGTTCAGATCTGATCCTCGGCTCTGACCCGGCCACTTTCATTAGATTCTAGGATCCAACTGTTGATCTCCTCCCGTACCCATAATGCCCCTGACCACTGTATTGCCTCATATCTCATTTGATGATCTTCAAGACTGGACAGGATTGCGATTTCTCAAGCTCTTAGTGGGTTTTAGTGAATGCATAAATTTATATTTTTTATTCATCTCTTTTTTAGTTGTAATAGTTTATAGTAGCTCCCTTATCTCTCTTCTGAACTTTTCTAAATCTTACTATTACCATATTTAAATTCATGTTTATTTGGTATACTTAGCTACCATTGTTTGTAGTCTTTCTCCTTTTGTTACTCTGCCTTAAGGTAATCCTTTGTCATACCATTGTTGGTGTTAAAACCTCCCTTTTTTCCTCTGTTTCTCTGTTAAAAAAAAAAAGTTTGTGTTTTTGTGGGAACGGTTCGTAATACTATTTTGCAGTGTGGCTGATAATCCTCCTCCCAACAAACACAAATACATGTGAGAGATGCAACTATATAGCCAAACTGGAGGCTGAACTCTCTCAACTCAGGGCTGGCATGACCAGACAGGAGGAGATGGTAACCACACACACAACAATCCCAGTCCCACATAGACCTACCACAACTGCAAACCAAACACATAAAAACACAAAGACATACTCGGAGGCTCTAATAAAAAACTTACCAAAACAACAGAGGCTCCCAAAGCAGACATCCAAAAATCCACCACCTCAAAACAAAACACATGCAGCACATACTTCAATAAATCAGTGTGTCAACCAATCACAGCCCTTAAGGCCAAACACCTTGCCTGATACACTAGTAATAGGTGACTCTATAGTTAGACACACTGATGTCCTGCTGAACAGGCTGAACAAGGAGAGGGTGACTGTGAGCTGTCTATCGGGAGCTAGGATCTGCCACATAACACACGCACTCAAGTCACTCCAAAGCAAGTACAAATATGACTCCGTCATTGTCCATGCTGGTGTGAATGACCTGAGATGTACCTCCCTGGACTACATGAAAAGAGACATAGAGGAGCTCTCCGATTATGTAGCCCAGGCTGGTATGACCCTGACCCTGAGCAGCATCTTGCCCTCACCAAGAATGATACCACAATACAAAGACAAGATGATCAGCTTTAACAACTGGCTCAAGTACTGGTGTCATTCTAAGGGGATCCAATGTCTGTCTGCCTGGGATGACATGTTGGACAAGCCACGCTGCTTCGCAAGGGATGGCTTACACCTGTCACCACTGGGCTTCCGGATATTGGCTAAGGCTCTTGCCACCCCCATAGTGCCTTTTTTAGGCAAGGCTCAAAAGACAAACCCACCTCCTTAGAAAACAAAAATGGAAAAAACTAAGGGTAATGCTGCTCAACGCAAGAAGTCTAAATCTCAAGATGCAGGCACTTGATGCACTCCTCAGCATGGAGAACATCGACGTCTGTGCAGTAACTGAAACCTGGTTCAAGGCTCCTGAGAGCACCCCAGTGCTACCAGGCTATACCTCGTATCATGCTTTTCGGCCCCAAAACCCGGGCCAAACCACAAAGTGTCCATATTCATCAAGGACACCCACACCTCCAGGTTAGTAGCAACACATGAAGCATCAGAGACCATACAGGTGCAACTAACCATAGGCAAAACTGCTATACAACTGGTAGCATGTTACAGACCACCCTCTCAATCTCAAGAACCCCACTCGGCCTTCCTGAAGACATTGGAGGATATGAATGTATCACAAAATACCATCATACTGGGAGACTTCAACTACCCAAACATAGATTGGGTACATTATTCTAGCCCTAATACCCTAGCCCAAAGGTTCCTGGAATTCATAAATTCAAATGCACAGGAACAACAAGTCACCTCTCCCACTAGGGGAGATAATATACTAGACCTGATCATCACAAACATGGAGACAAAATGCTCCACACCGGAAGTATACCCCTCACTAGTGAGATCTGACCACAAACTAATCATCCTGGATATACATATCCCACCTCCACCCCCAGCACAAAAGACCTCAGTGAAATACTTCTCAAAAGCAGACTTCACTCTTCTTAAGACTGAGATGGTATCTTTTAAGCCCACTGTGCCAGTGGATACCACATCCCAAAATGCTGAATCCTTCACAAATGCTTTCTATGGACATCTCCAAGAATGCATGGATCATGCAATCCCAAATAAATCCATGTCCCTCTCCACCAAAGGTAAGCGTCCTGTCTGGTGGACCTCAGCCATAAACAAATTGTATAACAAAAGAAGGAAGCTACTGCACGTCAGAGCAAAATCCCATGAAGGGAAGACATCTCTGATCAACATTAGCAGAAAACTATGTTCTCTCATAAAAACATCCAAGGCCAACTTTGAGAGAAAAATCGCTAAGGACACTAAAGATAACCACAAAGCCTTCTTCAGCTATTTTAGAAACCTGGGCGGAACCCTCATATATGCTCAGAGTTGGTTCACAACAACAAAAAATACACTGAACCCACAAATATTGCCAACATTCTGGCTGACAGGTTCAGTGCAAATTTCTCCCCTCCCTCACCCCCAAAAGAAGAAATACTTATCCCAGCTGAATGTAATCTCCCTGTCATCTCAGATGTCCAAATGAGAACCGCCCTAAACAAAGCAAAAAACACAGCATCAATGGGACCTGACGATATCCCGGGTTGCGTGTTACGTGAACTCAAAGAGGAGCTAAACCCACACATAAAAATGCTATTTAACCTTAGCCTTACTTCGGGATATGTACCTGAACACTGGCGTACAGCAACAGTGGTCCGACTCCACAAGGGGGGGTGCCTCTACAGACCCTGGAAACTACCGCCCCATAAGCTTAACCAGCCTGGTCTGCAAAGCTATGGAAAGAATCATTATGGAACTCATAAACAGAGACATAGGGGACCTACAGACACTTGACCCCACCCAGTTCGGCTTTGTAAAGTGCAGATCCTGCCTTTTAAACCTGGTTGACTTTTTTGAAACAGTCACTAGAGCCACTGATGAGGGCAAAGCAGTCCATACAGCATACCTGGACTTGGCTAAGGCCTTCGACACAATACCCCACTCGGGCATCATAGATAAGCTCAACAGCTTAAAAGTAAACCCTTATGTCACTAGATGGGTTGCAAACTGGCTAAAGGACAGAACCCATAAAGTTAAAATCGCTGGAGCAATGTCAGACTCAAAGCCAGTCACAAGTGGTGTCCCACAGGGATCTTGTCCTGGGACCCCTCTTGTTCAGCATTTATTTCTCAGATGTTAAAGCAAACATGGGAGGGCTGTGGCTGACAAAGTTTGCAGATGACTGCAAACTAGGCGCCATAGTCGATACACCAGCAGACACACACATCCTACAAAAAGGCCTCACAGAAACAGACAGCTGGTGCCGGAGTCACGGCCTTAAACTAAATGCCAAAAAATGTATAGTCATCCCCTTTGGGAAAAACAAAGTACCCACAAATTATCACATAGACAGCAACCCACTGAGTACGGAAAAAGTAATAGGGACCCAAGTCGACAGCGACCTCTCATTTGACACCCACGTTGCCAAAGTGGTTAGAAAAACATTCTACCTTGCACACCTCATCATGAAGGGATTCACATCCAGATCCAAGGATGTTATTGTAGCCCTATATTCCTCCCTCATCAGACCCATGATTGAGTACAATGCCCCATTTGGTATGTACCTCACCCGGCATTTGCAACAGCTTGAGAGACCACAAAAGTACCTCACCAAGAGGATCAAGGGTCTCCAACATATGTCTTATTCTGCCAGACTAAAGAAACTTCAGCTCTATTCAGTAGCATACCGCCTGCTCAGAGGTGATCTCTGCCTGACATACAAGGCCATGTCCAATCAGGATCTGATGGACATGCTCCACCTCAAAAAATCCAAATCCATCAGGACCACGACAGCTAAAGACTTAAACCTCGGCACAAGTATGAATAGGACATGCTGGAGGGATAGATTCATAATCCAGAGGCTTCCCATGCTTTGGAACAAGATCCCAGTTCGTATTAGGCAGAGCCCTCACTCACTCTCTTCAAGAGAAATCTTGATGAGTGGATGGGAGATCGTAAGTTTACCCCAGGGGTCACATCTGTGTCACTGCTAGACAGGGGCACAGTAAACTAATTCTATTATATAAGGGGACCTTCATTGTGTCACTACTAGACAGAGGCACAGTATTCTAAATTTATTCTGTACATTTTTGTACCATTTCATGGGGTGGCAAAAGCCACATCACTATGGCTAGACTTACAAATGCCCCAGGGCAGATAGCCTAGTACTATACTATGAAACTATGAAAAGCTGCACTTCCTGTGAGCACAAGATCCCCAACTGATGCCCACAGGGAATGCATGTATTGCCTGGGCCTGGCACACTTGAACATCTCCTGCTCCATTTATGCAGCTTTTAATGCTAGGGCCATTAGTGACAGAAGAAACAAACTTATTCAAAAAGGCCTTCTTCTGGCCTCTGTTCCTTCTGCTGGTATTTCTGCTTGTTCTTCTTCAGGGGCTCAATCCCCCTCATAAGTTTAAGGAGCCTAGGAATCACTGGCAATGCTCCACTGCACAGCCCTCAATCTGCACCTTCATCTCAACCTTCCAAGAAGCTTAAAAAGAGCTCTGATCCAAAGTTTTCAGATTCAAGTCTACTATTGCCAAGTCTCCTTGGCTCCATATGCTAGGATTTTCCCTGGAGCCAGTATCCCCGAGGTTGAGGTCTCCTTTTCTTCAGGAGATGCCTAAAAAGTCATCCATGCCACCATCCGCTTCGTCCTTGTTAGGTCCTCCCAAATGCTTTTCGAGTTGGAGGTAGATAAGATGATGAGAAAATTCCTCAGAACACAGATCCAGATGGGGGTCCTGTCGGATCCATTTCCCACTGGATCCATGAACCTTAAACCTTCTTTCCAGCCTGTAGTTGCTCCTTCTCTGATCTGACGTGCTGTTTTGGAGCCTTTGGATCCGAGATCTCTGAGAGTCGAACTGTCGGATCTGAAGATTCTTTAATCTTCCACTCTGGTGACTTCCCTGATCCGATCTGCTCCTACTCCTTTGGAATATGATGGTTCTCTGAGCTGAGGTATCAGCATTGGCTCCAAGGGGGTTGATTTTGACATTGAAACTTTCAGAGCCATCTCTTCCCCTTGGAGCTTTGTCATTGGACAAACTTAGCTCCGAATCCTCCCTCGGAGTGAATTGTCAGGGAAAGCCTTGGGTCATCTGCTGCTCAGCTTCTCATGGTCCTTCTGCTTTCAAGGTGGTCGAGAGGGTTTTCTTGCACCCCAGAGTAGTCACAACTCTCCCTCCTTCAGATCCATTCCCTGTTCCCTCTTTGAATCCTGTGTCTGAGGCTACTCATCCTACATGTCAGGGACAGCCACCCTGAATGACCTTCCATCCAGTTCTCACCGGGCATCTCCCTGATTCTTCCGACACCTCCCCAGAGCATCCCACTGAAGAAGTTCCTCAGAAGATATCATGCAAAAGGAAACACGGATTCCCAGCAGGAATCCCTCACAGAAGACACTGATTTTGATGAAAGGGAAGGGTCCCCTAGATCTCCACCTGAGGATGTCTCATTTGGAGACATCTTGGAGATCTTTGCCAGAAAGGTAGTTGGCCTTCCCAAACCCCTTCCCAGGAGGAATCTGTGTTCTTGGAAGCTTTTGGGTCTGGACCATCTACGTCTTGGGTTATCCACCTATGGATGAGCTTATAGACCTTGTCTCCTGCAGGGAATGGAAGGAATAGGACACCAGAGAACTGATCCCCAAATGTCTAGAAAAGATTTTGAGTCCCCCCTCCCACATGCAACACTGGACCAAAAGAATCCCTGTAATGCCATGGTGGTTGCAGCAGCCACTACAAAGTAGCTTGCTGGACAGAGCTCCCCTGTTCATCCCTCTAATAGGGAGACTAAGAGGTTGGACAGGTTTGGGAAGCAAGTGTATATGTCAGTGACTTTTGCCTTATGGTCACTGAATTATTTGGCACATTTTACTAGGTTACAGAGGGACTTAGTCAAGGAACTCTCTAACTTTACCCCTGGGTCCATGTCTGCAGAGGAACACAAGTCCTTTTTTTCATGACTGGCCACTCTGTAATCTATTACTAATGCATCCATGAGGTTAATCTTACACGCAGCTGAAGGTTCCTCCCCTTATGCCAGTTCAGGTATAGCCATTAGGAGACATGCTTGGATGCAGTTGTGCGATTTTGCAGAGCCTTTCAAGTTATCATTCATCAATGTTGCTTTTGATGGATCTTCTTTGTTTAGGCCAACAGTTAAAGAGACACTCTCTTTTTTGCCATGGGATCTGCTTTTCTTTACTGCAGAGACCTTTTTCTAGGAATCAACATGGTGGTAAGAAGCTGTGGTTCAGGAAATCCCAAGGACCTTTCCAAGAGTCACAGGGAGACTTTTCCCAAGTGGTGGGGGGATATCTACAATGGACAATTATACCTACATGGCAGAGGGGGTCCACAGAATCAAGGGTCTTGACATTCGTTCTCGGACAGATCCTTTCAGTGTTCCTGAAAGGTTGCCTGACTGTCCCTATCTGGAGGCAGTCAGGGGCACTTGTCTTTGCACCTAAAAGCCTAGATAGCCATCAGAAAAGATTTGTGGGTACAAAGGATCATATCCAGAGGTTATCTCTTTCCCTTTTTACAAGTTACCCAAAGGAAAAGCATATGTCTCCCCAATGTTCCACCCAATCAGATGGAGTTAGCAGCTCTAAAGATTCAAAAGCTGCTGGACAAAAGAGTCATCCAAGAGGTCGTCCCATATCAAAGAGGATCTGGAGTTTACTCAAGGTTCTTTTTAGTGCCAAAGAAACAGGAGACCAGAGACCCATTTTTGGATCTCCTTTATCTGAACCAGTTTGTAAAGAATTTCAAATTTGGGATGGTCACAGCTCAGTCCATTCTGCCTGTCTTACAGAAGAACGACTGGATGTGCTGTATCAATCTTCAAAACATGTACTGTCACATCAAAGTCAATAGGTGCTCTCAGAGATCCCTATGCTTCTGGCTGGGAGCCAGTCATTACCAGTTCAGAGCCCTGCCCTTCAGTCTTGCCATAGCCCCCAGATTATTTACCAAATGCATGGCAGTGGTAGCAGCTCATCTAAGACTGCTCAAATTCAAAGGGTTTCCTTACTTAGATGACTGTCTTTTTACCACACCAACCAGCCATCTTCTGCAAAGAGTCAAGGATTACTTACTGCAGTTATCTCACAAAGTGGGAATTATGATCAATCTAGCCAAGTCACAACTTCAACCAGTTCAAGTTTTGGATTTTATAGGGGCTCATCTAGACACAGTCAGCTGTCTAGCTCTTCTGCCTCAAAACAAAGTTCTTTTGTGGAAATCGCATGCCAGGTGTGTTTTTTCTCATCCTTGTCCCCTAGCAAAAATGGTATTCAAAGCATTACGTTTGATGACTCCTGCAATAACTTTAATACCCACTGCTGATGTTCATATGAAAATTCTTTAGTGGACTACAGCAGTGCAGTGGTCCTTTCATCGACATCTGATAAGTTATCTTGGATTTGCCAAAAATCCCTGCTCCAGTGGATACACACTGAAGAGATTTCTCTAGGTGTCCTTTTGTTCTTCCTCCCCTGAATGCAATTTTGACCACGGATGCTTCCCAGTTGGGGGGAGGCATTACTTGGGTCGGACTGTTCAAGGTACATGGTCACCAGAAGAGACCAGTTTGCATATAATTGTCCTAAAGATGAGAGCGGTGCTTCTAGTGTTGCAGGTCCTTCAACTGCTGCTCAAACCAGAAGCATGTCAGTAGTCTGGTACATCAACAAACAGGGGGGACCCCAATCCTATCCCTTGTGCTGATAAGCATCGAGATTGGCAGTGGATGATCTCCTCCACCCACTTTCTTGTAATAGTGCACATACTGGGAAGTCCAACATCTTATCGGACAAGCTCAGCAGGACCTTTCTGATTCCTTATGAGTGGTCTCAGTTCAGTCATTGGCAAATACGAAGTTCCGTAAATGTGTCATCCGTGCTGTGATTTGTTTGCTTCTCTCTTCAACAACAAATGCAGCAGTTTCTTTGCCCTAATTCCCCCTGTGGAACATTCACAGAGAGATGCTCTTGCCCACTTTTGGCCCTCTGGTCTCCTTTATGCGTACCCTCCCCTACCTCTAATCCCAAGGTTTCTTCAGAAAATGCTCCGGTTGAAGAGTAAAGTAATCCTCATTACCCCCTACTGACCTTGGCAAGTATGGTTTCCCTTCCTATGGTCTCACCTAGTATGTCTGCCTTAGATAGTAAATCCTAGTCAAGACCTCCTGTCTCACCCATCAGGAATGATTCATCTGGGCATTGCAGGCCTCAAATTGACCGCATGATTTCTCCAATTCCTATGATGGCTAGGCATTCCAGACTTTCCTCCCCAGTCCACCAAATTCTTTTTTCATCCCACAGACCTTTGACTAGTAAGATTTATAAGAGTAAATGGAAGAGGTTTTCCTTCTGGGCTTATCAGTGAGAGAGTTGGATCCTTTTACAGCTCCTCTTCCTGCTGTCTTGGATTTCTTTGTCTCCATCTTTCAAAGTGGGACAAGCTTTTTCACCATCAAAGTTTAGTTAGCAGTCATCAACAACTATCACATTGGAGATGATGCTTCTCCTTTAGCTTCATCTAAGTTATGTAAGGCCTTTCTAAAAAAGTACCTTTCTACTTAGACCTCCAATTTGAGATCCCACTCTACCTGGGGATCTGACTTTGATATTACAGACCTTGGTATATTCACCTTTTGAGTCTTCAGCCAAATTTAGAACTTCAGTTTAATTCTTGGAAAATGGTCTTTTTGGTTGCTATCACTTCAGCAAAATGAGTATTTGAACTCCAAGCGCTCTCATTGAAATCACCATATTTGATTTTTCACAAGGATAGAGTTACCTTACACACTAATTCTTTTTTTCTACCAAAAGTGGCCTCTGAATTAAACATCAATCAAGTGATCAATGTATCAGTTTTCTTTCCCAGATTTGACAATAAAGGAGAATATACCCTTCATCTTTTAGATGTCCATAGACAACTTTGCTTTTACCTTCACGGGACTAAGGAAGTTAGAAAAACTGATCAATTATTTGTCTCCTTCTCAGATAATAAAGATGGGAAAACCAGTCTGAAAAATTACATTAGCCAAATGGATAACAGATTGTATTTCCTACATTTATTCCTTGAGAGGCTTAACCTCACCAAGACAACCAAAAGCTCACTCAACTAGGTCTATGGCTACATCTGCAGCAGCTGGAAAGGCCACAGAAATACCTCATGAAGAGGATTACTGTTCTCAAACAGATGCCCTACACTGACCATCTCAAAAAACTCCAGCTTTACTCCATAGCTTATCGCCTACTCTGAGGTGATCTCGGCCTAATATATAAAGCTATGTCAAACCCAAAGCTGTTGGACATGCTACACCTAAAGAAATCCCAATCCCTCCGAGCTACATGCTGTAGGGACCTAAACCTTGTCACCATAATAAACAGGACATGCTGGAGGGATATATTCCTGTCCCAGAGACTTCCCATACTCTGGAACAAGCTACCCATCTATGTCAAGCAAAGTTCCTCATTAGCACTCTTCACAAAAAATCTTGATGAGTGTATGGGAAATAGGAAATACATCCCGGAGATAACTTCTATGGCTCTGCTTGACAGGGGCACAGGAAAATAAATTTCTTTTGTGGCGTAAGCCAGGGAACCTTGTTGGCTAGGCTTACTTAGGCCCTTGGGCTGATAGCCTAGCCTAGTACCTACCTATGAAAAGGAAAGGTAGCCAGTTTCTAAATGGCCTGAGTAGCCATCTAAAACTGGTTATCAGATTGTGTTACATTCACTATAGAAAAAGTCCACCTCAGAAAGTCAGGGACCACTGCACTACAGCTGGGGCAACTTCTGAGGCTTTTCAGAAAGGGAACCTAGAGGTGCTTACTTGGTCTTCTTTGCACAAACTTAGTAGACACCTTAGAGATAAACATTTTTGTGTGTCAGTCAGACAGTGGACAGCATTTAAAAATTTTCATTTGTATTTCTTCAGATATAATAAAGTCAGAGAAAGAAGTAGTGATACTATGATCATCCATCAGAGAGTAAAACAAGACTTCTGGCTTTTTTGATGGGGTCAAACACATTTTTTGGCATGATAAATTCATTACTCATACTGGCAAAGAACTATTGACAGTCGTCTCAACTAGGGGTGATGCATTGTTTTGTTATGCACCCTAGTAAGACAAACAAGAGCTGAAATTTTATTATTTACCTTATTTTGTTTTTCTTGCCCAGAAAAGTCTGGTTAGGTATCATATAGCTCCTTTTCAGCAGAGGTCTGGAGAGAAAAACTCCACAGTTCATATCATGCATACATGTAATGGTAGCTGTCCTGGATAAGAGCACCAGAAAATGAATATTGCACTTGGTGAAACTAGCCACTGAATGATCACTCATCCTCTATATAAACGAAAACTTCATGACCGACTCAAGTGGAACTTACCTAAACTACCATTACACGATGGGCTACAGTTCTACAGCCCACCATGAATTCTGTAATTGGAATGGATGTGGTTATTAGGCAGGAATTTTATGGCAAGAAGTGCAATGAGTAAATCATGTATGTATATTGTGTCATTGTGCACAAGTCTGTGTACATGATGGATGTTGTGCAACTACACAAAAACCACAATCAGAAAAACATAACATGCACACAGATGAGATATGCATTTCAGAAGCAGTCAAAATGATTCAAGTAATTCACTCAGAAGTAATGTGTGTATACTTTAACAGTAACCAAAGTCCAGAATGGCATTATGCACTATTCACAGTAAAATAAAAGGAAAATATAGAGCAAGTCAGACTTTTGGTTCATACGCACTTATTTTCCTACTGAGGCTACAGCCATGGAGACCATTAAGAAGATCAGCCATATTATGTGGAGGATTCTTACGATTTTACATTTAAGCATATTTTCATCACATATCCTAAGTGAAAATTGTAATCACCTATCCATTCATCCACACTGGTTTTAAAAGAATGTTGAGGTAGTACTCTGGTTAATATGCAAGAGCAGCATATTCCATAAATTGTGAATGTACATACTCATAGTCTTGTTTTCACCATTTCACATCCACACTGGTAAGGTAAGATCACAAAGCTGTCTCATTCAACCTAAAAATCAACTTCAAAAACCCAGCAAAACCTTTTACAGTTAGAAACTATTCTAAGACAAATGGAGGGGCTGAAGGCTGGTATAATAGTTAAGGTGTTAACCTCATAAAGAAACACCAAAGGCCAGCAAGTGTAGTTCCAAATGTATTGATGATGAAAAAAAGAAAAGGACATAATAATGCCCCAAATAAATCCTGTTTGACTCAAACTAGTTTCGGCACACGCCTTCTTCAGTGAGGAAAACACTAGTAAAACATTTCACCAGTCAACCATAGATCCATTTAAACGGACCCCTAGCCAATAAGAATAAAGGTATGTTCCATACCTATACATAAAACATGAAAGTGTTATCTGGCTGTAAATTCAGAATGGTAAAAACTGCTATATAAGCATATGCCATAATTTCTCTATTTTTATAAACATATAAATGAAAAGGTAATAATAAATTAAATAGAGCATCCACATTTAAAGGTATACTCTAAAAGAAATAATGGTATGTAAAAATAAAAGAATAAAAAGGGGGGGAGAGCTTCAGATGTAACAACCATACTAAACAGGGCAAAACCACAATCAGAAACAACATATGTTACATCATGGATATAATATTATCTACTTGTACATAAATTAACCCTGCATGACATCAAGTATATTATTTACTACTAATATACAGATAAACATAAGATAGGCGAAGTATTAAATTAAGTGAGAACATCCACATTTCAACAAATTTAACTCTCAGCATAAGAAAAAAATTCCTAAAGAAAAGACAAGTTAAAGTATGACCATCATACTGAATATGACGGGACCAGAGTCAAATGTTGAATATGCCAATGCAATAATAAACATAAGTGATTAATAATCAATGAAACTACTTATCCTAAATAGGTAGAGAGTGGATGTCCTTAATAGTGAATAAATATGTACGTCGTAAATGGTCATTTAGGCCTGGTGGAAATAATGCTCCAAGATGGATAATCCAGTATTTCTCTTTATGATTAAGTATACTTTGCCATCCTAGTTGGTTGTGTCTGTTGCCCATAATTTTATCAATAATAGTGAACATAAATTTGGCAGTCGGGTGTTTGACAGAATGTTGGTATAGAGCATTGGTCAGTTTCTTATTGCGGATATCACTCCGATGTTCCCCTATCCTTATTCTCAAAGAACGGGAAGTTTTGCCCACATAAAAGGCACTGCATTGGCAGGTGGCCAAATATATGACCCAACTGGATGAACAGTTCCCAAATATTCTGACATCATACACCTTGGTAGTGTTAGAACTAGTAAAATGTTTGAGCTTGTTCACTTGGCTACATGAAGTGCAGTGGCCACATGGGAAAGTTTCCAAGAGTTCATCCCCTGTGATCGTGAGCTGTTTGTACTTAGCCCCTCCACTCTCTTTATGTTTATAGTGTGAACATAGTGTACCCAATGTTTTACCTCTCCTGTAAGAAAATGAGCATTGATTTCCCAGGATTCCCCGGAGATAATCATTAGCTAGCAAAATGTTCCAATTGTTATTTAGGACACTCCTAATTATCTGATGGTTCTTGCCAAAATCCTTTTCAAACACAGAGAACTGTTAGATTTCAGGATACTGTACCTGGAGTGACCAGAGGCAGGACCAGAAAGAGACCCAGGTCCATACTCAAACACAGGGACCAATTCCACACCAGCACATCAGGGGAGGAGTTATCATATACTGACAGTGAGGGTGGAATAACTGCTAATTCACCACTAAAGAAAAAAACAAATTCTCACTTCCCTTTAGGGGTGGTAGGAAACCCAGAGGGGGGAGGAAACACGTCAATAGAAATAGGAACAGACTCAATGTCAGGACTGATACAATCTTTACTGAAACAATGAGAACACGATTTGACAATGTTCTTAACCTGTCCGATTTTGTACTTACTGATGACCAGCATAACATACTCAATAAAGGATTGGGTTTTGTTCCCAGTTTCTTCTCTGATCAATATCAAATTTCTATGGATGTGATGGATTATTGTCGAAGACTTAATCTTAAGATATTTTTTTCAGATCAGGATACCTCTACAACTCAAAGATCTTCTGAATTTACCTTTCATAAATCGACCTTCCAACCACCCATGAATAAGAATGTGGGTATTTTTCAACAAGCTGTCCTCAAAGATTTACATTTTCCTTATTTGGAATGTCATATTACACCTGATAACATTACCCCTGTAGAGAAACAGGCACTCTCCGAACTCAGATCCAACCATAATATTGTGATTCTCCAAGCTGATAAAGGAGGAGCTGTGGTAATTCAAAATATGGATTATTATGTCCAGGAGGGTCTTAGACAACTATCTGATTCCAAATGTTATATGCACATGGGTGTTGATCCCACTAATAAATTTAAACAGGAAATTGATACATTTCTTGAGGCTGCATTGGAGGAGGGCATTATTACCAAAAAAAAAAATTGTTCAACATCTTCAGGTTCGGGTTCCTTCGAAGCAAATTCTATATTTACTTCCGAAGATACATAAATCCATTACGCACCCTCCAGGTAGGCCCATTGTATCTGGCCATGGTTCACTTACTGAACCATTATCTGTATTTCTAACACAACATCTCAAACCTCTTCTGTTACAGGTTAGGGCAAGAATACAGGATACGACCCAATTTCTAAAAATCATTGAGGACACCCAATTGGAGCCAGAATGGTTGATGTGCACTTTGGATGTGAAGTCCCTTTATACAAGCATACCACACTGGGCAGGGCTTCAGGCCTTAGAATACTGGTTGAACAAAGCTGAACTATATCCACCAGGATTCAGTACATTGCTTATATGTATGTCCGAACATGTCCTCAACAAAAATGTATTCTATTTTCAAGGGGATTGTTACTGGCAACTGCAAGGTACGGCCATGGGGGCTTCTTTTGCCCCAATCTATGCAGATCTTTTCATGGCCTATCTGGAAGAGTGCCTGATTTACAATCCCTTACACAACATCTATTTGGTTGAAATGGACATCTGGCGGAGATATCTAGATGACTGCTGGATGGTGTGGCGTGCGGATGCTACTTATCTTATGGAATTTGTGGAATATTTAAACAACATATGGGGCATTGAATTTTCCATCACATCCCATATGGATCAAATTGATTTTTTGGATGTCACAGTGTATAGGGACCATACACTTAATACGAAAATGCATAGGAAATATCCACAGTTCAATTCATTACTTCACGCCTCTAGTATGCACCCACATCACACCATCCGCAATATCCCCAAATCTCAATATTTAAGAATTAAACGTATCAATTCCTCAACTGTTGATTATGAGGATGCTAAAGTAGACTTGAGGAAAAGATTTTTGGACAGGGGATATTCTAGCTTTGACATTGAATCCGCCAGAGTCTGGACTGATAAACAGGATAGAAATACACTGTTAGAATACAGGGATCGTAGTAATCATCCGAAGGAGGGCAACATCAGATTTATCACCACTTTTGGCAAGAACCATCAGATAATTAGGAGTGTCCTAAATAACAATTGGAACATTTTGCTAGCTAATGATTATCTCCGGGGAATCCTGGGAAATCAATGCTCATTTTCTTACAGGAGAGGTAAAACATTGGGTACATTATTTTCACACTATAAACATAAAGAGAGTGGAGGGGCTAAGTACAAACAGCTCACGATCACAGGGGATGAACTCTTGGGAACTTTCCCATGTGGCCACTGCACTTCATGTAGCCAAGTGAACAAGCTCAAACATTTTACTAGTTCTAACACTAGCAAGGTGTATGATGTCAGAATATTTGGGAACTGTTCATCCAGTTGGGTCATATATTTGGCCACCTGCCAATGCAGTGCCTTTTATGTGGGCAAAACTTCCCGTTCTTTGAGAATAAGGATAGGGGAACATCGGAGTGATATCCGCAATAAGAAACTGACCAATGCTCTATACCAACATTCTGTCAAACACCCGACTGCCAAATTTATGTTCACTATTATTGATAAAATTATGGGCAACAGACACAACCAACTAGGATGGCAAAGTATACTTAGTCATAAAGAGAAATACTGGATTATCCATCTTGGAGCATTATTTCCACCAGGTCTAAATGACCATTTATGACGTACATATTTATTCACTATTAAGGACATCCACTCTCTACCTATTTAGGATAAGTAGTTTCATTGATTATTAATCACTTATGTTTATTATTGCATTGGCATATTCAACATTTGACTCTGGTCCCGTCATATTCAGTATGATGGTCATGCCTTAACTTGTCTTTTCTTTAGGCATTTTTTCTTATGCTGAGAGTTAAATTTGTTGAAATGTGGATGTTCTCACTTAATTTAATACTTCGCCTATCTTATGTTTATCTGTATATTAGTAGTAAATAATATGCTTGATGTCATACAGGGTTAATTTATGTACAAGTAGATAATATTATATCCATGATGTAACGCATGTTGTTTCTGATTGTGGTTTTGCCCTGTTTAGTATGGTTGTTACATCTGAAGCTCTCCCCACCTTTTTATTCTTTTATTTTTACATACCATTATTTCCTTTAGAGTATACCTTTAAATGTGGATGCTCTATTTCATTTATTATTACCTTTTCATTTATATGTTTATAAAAATAGAGAAATTATGGCATATGCTTATATAGCAGTTTTTACCATTCTGAATTTACAGCCAGATAACACTTTCATGTTTTGTGTATAGGTATGGAGCGTACCTTTATTCTTATTGGCTAGGGGTCCGTTTAAATGGATCTATGGTTGACTGGTGAAATGTTTTACTAGTGTTTTCCTCACTGAAGAAGGCGTGTGCCGAAACTAGTTTGAGTCAAACAGGATTTATTTGGGGCATTATTATGTCCTTTTCTTTTTTTCATCATCAATAAATTTGGAACTACACTTGCTGGCCTTTGGTGTTTCTTCAAGATTGGTTTGGCCGTGCATGTCGTACATGCGGGGTGTGCTGTTTTGGGTGTTAACCTCATAAACACAAGGTACAGGATTTAATTCTCACCTTTGGAAGAGAAATTGACTAGGCTTAAAATGGCCCACAGAGGCAGCTTGCCAAGTAATTGCCTATGAACCTATGAAACTACATCATATTAAGCAACTGTTTGTCAAAATTCAATGGCCCACCCAACCTGTCAAAATTCAATGGCCCACCCAACCCAGAGTTCACAACAGCCTGTGCAAAATGTTTTTACATACACACTGTACAAACATGCAAATGGCTGCACAGAGGCTGCTGTACCTACCAGAAGTAAGCCCAAAACAACCCCCAAAAGAAACCACACTGGTGGAATCCTAACCTTGACAGGGTATATAACAAAAGGAAATTAACAGGACTAATTAAATCCAACAAGGCCAGCTGCAAGGTCAAGATAACTTCTCAGGCTCAAGATGACCACAAGGCCTTATACAGCTATTTCCAATATGTCAGTGGTATCATGCAAGATTATGCAAAACTGGCAATGAATGGTGCCACCTTCACTAAGCACAGTGACATAGCAAATTTTCTGGCTGACAGTTTCAGCTCAAAGTTTACCCCCCACACCACCTTGCCACCAACTGTGAAGTCCCTACTAGCATAACCCCCAACTATCAGCAAGGAGCAGGTCATAGCAGTGCTCTCAAGGCTAAAAACAAAATAACCCCCAGCTATCAGCAAGGAGCATATTATAGCAGTGCTCACAAAGGCTACAGACTCAATGAGGCTGATAATGTCCCAGTTTACCTCTTAAACAGCCTAATACATGACCTATCAGGACCACCTGAGCCACTTTAGTCATAGATGACTCTATAGTCAGGCACACTGATGTCCCACTCATCAGGCTGAATAAGGAAAAGATTACAGTCAGTTGCCTGTCGGGTGCCAGGATCTGCCACATAATGCATGCACTCAAGTCACTCAACAACAAGTACAAATACGACTCTGTCAGTGTCCATGTTGGAGTGAATGACTTGAGACTTACCTCCCTGGACTACATGAAAAGAGACATGGAAGAGCTCTCGGATCATGTGGTCCAGGCAGGTATCACCCTATCCCTGAGTAGCATCCTACCTTTGCCCAGAATGATACCACAGTATAAGGACAAAATGATTGACTTCAACAATTGGCTAAGCTTCTGATGTCATTCAAAGGGGATCTAGTATCTGTCTGCTTGGGATGACATGATCGACAGACCACGATGCTTTGCCAGAGATGGTCTGCACCTGTCGCTCCTGGGATTCAGGTTACTGGCTAAGGCTCTTGCCACCCCTATAGTGCCTTTTTTTTATGCAAAGTTCAAAAGACAAAACCACCACTGTAACAGGTACAAGCATGCAAAATCTGAAGGTAACGCTACTCAACGCTAGAAGTCTAAATCTCAAAATGCACTCTCTTGAGGCACTCCTAAAAATGGAGAACATCGATATCTGTGCAGTAACTGAGACCCGGTTCAAGGCTCCATAGAGCACCCCTGCAATACCAGGCTTCAACTCTTACCACACTTTTCAGCCAACAAACCATGACTGAAACACTAAAGGTGAAGGAGTGTCCATATTCACCAAGGATATTCACACCACCAGGCTAGTTGCCCAACACAATGTGTCTAGACTTCTCCATGTGCAACTACCACTAGGTAAGACTGCAGTCCAAATTGCAGCTTGTTACAGATCCCCCACCATGCCCCAAGATTCTCATTATACTTTTCTAAACATACTGGAAAATATTAAGATATAACCAAACACCCTAATACTGGGTGATTTCAACTACCCTGCCATTAACTGGGAAAACTACTCGTGTACCAACACGTTTGCCCAACAGTTCTTGGAATTCATAAATTCCAATGCCCTGAATTAAGTAATCCATAATCTCACCAGGGGCTCCAATATCCTAAAACTAGTCATTACCAATATGGGAAATCAGTGCTCACACCTATGGTCACCCCCTCGTTGGTCAGGTCTGACCATAAGCTAATCACCCTTGACATCCACATCCCTCCCCCACCCCCAAGTAAGGAAACCTCTGTAAAAAACTTCTCCAAAGCCAACTTCATGCTACTCAAGTCAGAAGTGACAAACTTCATGACACCCATGCAGACAGGAATTGAAAGTTCGACTGCTGAATCCTACACTAAGGCACTGTACGAGAACATCCACTCATGCATGAATTGTGCCATCCCAAATAGAACCAAGATGCTGTCCTCCAAAAAAAGGAAGCCAGTCTGGTGGTCCCCTGCCATAAACTTTACAACAAAAGGAAGAAACTGTTGCAGAAAAGAGGAAAATCCCAGGATGCAAAAAACTCCCTTAACAGCCTCAGTAAGAAGCTGAGATCCCTCATAAAATCCTCCAAAGCTAATTACGAAAATAAAATTGCCAAAGATTGCAAAGACAACCACAAAGCATTCTATAGCTATGTCAAGAATCTAAATGGCAATGCTCTGAGCTACAACAGAATGGCATTAAATATACTGATCCCTAGGATATTGCCAATATCCTGGCAGATCGATTCAGTGCCAACTTCACCCCCTCTCACCCCCTAAAGGGCCCATCTCAATACCGAAAGATTGCCAAATTCTGGTAATAATGGCCACACAGGTAAAAACTGCACTCTTCAAAGCTAGGAATACAGCATCCATGGCACCAGACGACATCCCGGGCTGTGTACTACATGAACTACAAAATTAACTGGCACCTCAACTTAGTATTCTGTTTAATCATAGCCTCACCTCAGGCTTTGTGCCCACTGAGTGGTGCACAGCTACAGTTATCCCACTCCCCAAGGGGGGATCCACCTTGGATCCTGGGAGCTACCACCCCATCAGTCTGATGAGCCTGATCTGCAAGGCCATGGAACGTGTTATCATGGAACTTATAAACAAAGACATTGGCAACCTTCAAACACTGGACCCCACCCAGTTTGGGTTCGTGAAGGGACGATCTTGTCTCCTGAACCTGATTGACTTCTTCGAATCAGTCTCCAGAGCTGTCGATTAGGGTAAGGCAGTCTACACAGCCTATCTGGACCTCGCCAAGGCCTTCAACACCATCCCTCACTCTGGAATCATAGATAAACTTACTAAGCTGGGCATTAATCCCTACGTCACTCGATGGGTTGCCAACTGGCTTATTGACAGAATCCACACTGTAAAAGTAGCCGACTACAAATCCAGCTCCAGACAAGTAACAAGTGGAGTACCTCAGGGTTCAGTCCTGGGACCGCACTTGTTTGGCATCTACTTGTCTGAAGTACAAGCCAACACTAAGGGACTCTGGCTAACAAAGTTCACAGATGTCTGCAAACTTGGAGCCATTATTGAATCCACAAATGATGTGGATATTCTGCTAAAGGGCCTTACAGATACAGATGCTTGGTGCCAGAGCCATGGGCTCAGGTCCAATGCCAAGAAATGTATAGTTATCTCCTTTGGGAAAAAAACATGTACCCATGAATTACCACATAAGTGACAGTACACTAAACACTGAAAGTGTGATAAGAGACTTAGGGACACAGGTGGACAGTGGTCTCACCTTCAATAACCACATCGCCACAACAGTCAGGAAATCTTTTTATGTGGCGCACCTAATCACTAAAGGCTTTTCATCCAGAAAAAAGGAGGTCATTGTCCCAATGTACTCATCCTTCATTAGACCCATTATAGAATACAATGCCCTGTTTGGTATGTACATCTCAAGAGATCTCCAACAACTGGAAAGGCTGCAATAATACCTCACTAAAAGAATCACAGTCCTAAAGCAGATGCCCTATGCTGACCATCTAAAAAAACTCCAGCTATACTCTGTCGCATGTCGTCTCCTCAGAGGCGATCTCTGCTACACGCTCTAGGGACTTGCACCTTGTCACCACAATAAACAGGACACACTGGAGGGATAGATTCCTGTCCTAGAGACTTCCTATACTCTGGAACAAGCTACCCATCTATGTCAAGCAAAGCTCTTCATTAGCACTCTTCAAGAAAAATCTTGATGAGTGGATGGGAAATAGGAACTACACCCCGGGGATCACTTATGTGTCTCTGCTCGACAGTGGCACAGGAAAACAACTTTCTTGGGTTGCGTAAGCTATGGAACCTTGCTGGCTAGGTTTACATAGGCCGTTAGGCCAATAGCCTAGTACCTACCTATGAACATACAAGGCCATGTCAAACCCAGAGCTGTTGGACATGCTACACTTAAAGAAATCCCATTCCTTCAGAGCCACATGCTCCAGGGATCTAAACCTTGTCATCACAATGAACAAAACATACTGGTGGGATAGGTTCCTGACCCAGAAACTCCCCAGACTCTGGAATAGACTGCCCATACATGTCAAGCAGAGTGCCTCTTTGGCCCTCTTCAAAAGGAATCTTGACGATTGGATGGGAGATAGGAAATTTTCCTGTCAGTCGCCCTGCTAGACAGGGATCCAGGGAAGCAGATATTGTGGGAAGAAATAGCCATGGAATTGTTATGGCTAGGCTTGTATAGGCCCTAGGGCCGATAGCCTTGTACCAGCCTATGAACTTATGAACTTTTCAACTACAGCTTCAAAACAGGTAACATACCAAGCGAATGAAGGACAACAAAAATTATCCCCTTCACAAGGGTGAGTCATCAGTGGACCCCAAAAACTAAAGACCCATCAGTCTGATTAGTCTAATATGCAAAGGCATGGAATGAATTATCATGGAAATGATAAACAAAGACACTGGCAATCTAAGGACACTGGACCCATCCCAGTTTGGTTTTGTCAAAGGAAGGTCATGGCTACTTAACTAGGTAGACTTCATTGAGAAGATAACCAAGGCAAAAGATAAAGGGAAAATGGTGCATACTGCCTCCCTAGACCTGGCTAAGGAGTTTGATACCATATCCCACTCAAGTAATGTGGGCAAATTCACGAAACTAGGCATAAATCCTTGCATAGCTCATTAGACTGCCAGCTGGCTCACAGACAGGACCCAAGAAGTAAGGACTGGTGAGACCACCTCTACAAATAGTCAGGTCACCAGTGGAGTACTCCAGGGCTCTGTGCAGAGCTTACTCCTGTTTGGCATCTACTTCTCAGAAATCAAGGCTAATGTCAGGTGCTTCTGTCTCACCAAGTTCACAAACGACTGCAAATGGGGCGCTATCCTAAATTCCACCTTGACACAAACATCCTGCAAGAGGATGTAACACAGAAAAATTTCTGGTGCCACAACCACAGATTAAAACAGAATGCAAAGAAAAGCATTATGTTGCCTTTTGGGAAAAAGTCTACTCAGGCATATTACTCCACTGATAATTTGTCCAAAATGTAGAACACTCTTTCACAAGGCAGCATATTCAGATGAACCAAAAAAAAATATTTAAATAGAAAGATGATGAAAGTCATACAGCAGTACT